>NW_026732582.1:45000-65000 GCF_028476545.2 Physella acuta | reverse complement strand
AGTGCAGCTGATCTGCTTCTAAATTTAACTAAACTTAGTCTAGTATCAGATACATATTATTAGACACATAGTAGGCAGGCCTAAGTAATTTATAGAAGCCTTCTAGAATAAAAAAGCAACCTTTTTTAAAATTAAATTTAAGGAGCGTATTCTAGATCTAAGTCTAATATTTAATAACACAATCTCTTTCAATTTCATATAATTTTGTTTGCTAGATAAAATTATTACAATCTATAGCTAGATTCAAGATCTTTGAGACAATTACATTCTTTATTATTAGACCTAATTTTTTTAAATTAATTATTGGCGTATTTTGAATCAAATATAGATCTAATTTTTTTAATTACATTAAATTAATTTTGTAGTTAAATTTTATTAAATAAGTAGATTCTAGATTATATGTCTGCCTTGCAGAGCCAGTCACTCAAAATCTAGATCTAATTTCGTTGGCAACATGATTAGATTTAGAGGTAAATTTTAGATCTAAATATTAAATAAATATTCCAATTAAATTTTATTAATAAATTTCAATTTGGTCTATTATTATATTGTGAAGGCCGAGCGCATTTGTTTTATCATCAGATGTCTTATGTTAAAAATTCATAAAAACGTTTTAATAACAAGCTTTTATGTAATAATGCACTAAAAAGTAGAAAATAAATTATAGACTACTGATAAAATAACTATAAATAATTGTTTGCATGCACTCCGTAAATGGCTAGGTCGTTTGGAAATACTTTCGGTTTGACCAGGGGTAAAAAGTGACCGCGAAAAAAATTCTCTTTATATGAGCTATATAACTGAAAACAAAACTATTGCCTAACGACCCCCCCCCCCCTTGATACTTTGTCAGCTGTTAGAAGAAAGCATGGTTGCCATAAAAAAAACTCGGCATATCTGGTAAAACTTCGTAAAGTGGTCAAAACTGACCGTCGTATTTCCTATATAATATTTCTATTTTTTGGGGGAAAACAGGGTAATTACAACAGAAATTTTATGGTAGTTAACCTCTGTTCATCTGGCTAATTAGATAAATGCCAAGGCCGTATGGAAATACAGTTGGTCAGACTCTAAACCCTCGATGAGTGCTACAAAATGACCGCGAATAAAATTCTTCTTATATGAGCTATATATTAAAACAATTGCCGAATGATCCCCCTAATATTTTGTGAGGTCGTAGTCCGACCCTGGGGGATAACAAGAAAACATTATTCCCTTCGGAAAAAGCCCTAAGGGCCGTTAGATTTGTAGAGATGCCGTATTTTCTTATATAAACAATAGTTTGTGAAAAGTAAACATACTACGTCATTTGGTCTATTTACAAGAAAGGTAACTTTTTAAAGTAATATTTTTAAAATTCTTTTTATATTATTTTCAACAAAAACTGAAAAGTACAAATTATATCATTCGTTTAAATAAGAATTTCGTTATAAATAAAATTATGTATCGTAAATTAATTGTAAAACATTAATTTTAAAAGTTTATTTAAAATAAAACGCGAGTTATACTATTAGGGAAACCTTTACTGTTCTAATCACTTTCCGAGATATTAATTTGTGAACATATTAGCACTTCCACATGAAGTCACTCAAACTTATTAAACTTCAGCACTCTACTTAAATAACAGCCAATCACCAATTAATTAATCATTGAAATCTAAAATGGTTTTTTTTTTGAAAACCTAAGCGAAGCTAGGCAGTATGCCTAGTCTATATCTAACGCATAGTGCTCGGGTGCCATTGATATTTTGTGAGGTGGTAGAAGATCGCCTAGGGGTGTCATAAAAAACAGCATATCTGGGAAAACTTTGTAAAGTGGTCAAAACTGAACAGTCGTATTTCCTTGTATAATCTTTATTTTTTATGGGGAAAACAGGGGGCAATTTCAACTATGATTTTAGGGTAATTACCCTCTGAACACCTTGCTAATTTTTTGCATGCTCCTAGATCAGGGGTCGGCAACCTGCGGCTCGCGAGCCGCATGCGGTTCTTTTGATGTCAAGATGCGGCTCTTCAACCCCATGCACAAATATTAATAATTATTTCAATTTATTCTTGAAACTCATAAAATTATTATCGGGACTTGGGTTTACCTACACTGCCGCCACGAGGCGTGCTGTATGAAAGCATTGAGTGTAAGTTTATAACTCACCGTAATATTACCGTTAATCACTCACCGTCTAAGTGTCGTGGGCGGAAAGTGGCGCTATCTTGAACCCGATTACACTATCGCAGTGGTGTCGAGTACAGCCCCTAGCACGGTTTTATCATCGAATGTCGTGTGCCGCATTATCAATATTGTAGGGTGCTTCTTAAAACTAACGTAGGCGCGTAGTGCTCGCGGGATAGCCCTGGGCGCCAAACCGCACTCTGCAGAGACGCCGGAGGACGCGAGTGAATCGATTTAGTGAGCGACTATAGCAACTCGTTGAATCCAAAGCCTTTCGCGGATGCCAAGTGTTAACATAGCCGCTCAGGAACTCTGAGAGTCAAACCGTGTATTGACAAAAATCTAAATCTCCCGGGCGCTGCCCATAGACATTGTTTTTTTCGCAGAAATCTTCTCGGGATTATATCATCTACTCTAGAAAGTTTCATGGCCCTCGGAAAAACGGTGTCGAACCTTATCCGATTTTTATTTTTTTTACATACCGCACCCTCACGGGGCGCCGCCATTGCGAAATTTAAAAAAAAAATAATTTTTTTTTGTTTGCAGAAACCTCCCCTGACCTGATCTAAAGTTCGATGACGATCAGATGAACGGTGTCAATCTGCAATCGACTTTTACTTTTATAAATCGAATCGCTTCCTGTCGGGGCGCCACCCCAGCGAATTTAACATTTTATTTACGCAGATACCTCCCTAGGAGTATTCTCAACAACTTCCTAAAATTTCATGGCGATCGGATGAAAGGTGTAGTAATTAATAAAAGACAGACACACACATACATACATTGCTTTATATAAATAAATGTATGTATATATATATAGATATATATATATATATATATATATATATATATATATATATATATATATATATATATATATATATATATATATATATATATATATATATATATATATATATATATATATATATATATATATACCTAATCCAAATCAAATATCACAATATTGAAATAAAAATGTTAGTGGCTCTTTGAAAGCTGAGAAATTAAGTAAATGGTAACTTTTGGCTCTTCCGTCTCAAAAGGATGTCCTAGATGGATGTCTAGGCCGTATTGAAAAACTGTCGGTTTGACTCAAAGCCCTCGACGAGTGCTAAAAAATGACCGCGAATAAAATTATATTTCTATGAGCTATATATCAAAAAATCTTTTGCCGAACGACCCCCCCCCCCCCCCTTGATATTTTGTGAGGTCGTAGAAGAACGTCTTGGGGTGTCAGAAAAAACTCGCCATATCCGGTAACAAATCTAGAAATGGGTAAAAACTGACCAGTGGTATTTTTCAATATAATCTTTGTATTTTATGGGGAAAACAGAAGGTAATTTCAACAAAGATTTTGGGGCAATTATGTATAAAAAAAAAATTTTATAATACGTACTGGTAGCGTTTGTTTTTTAATTTGTGTCGGATTTTTAGCTATAATTTGGTTTTTTCTTTGCTTTATCGCTAATATCGTTCAACGTGTTGTAAAGCACAATGCGTTTTGAGCAATAAATATTTTATAAATTATTTTCCTCAAACATGTTTAACATTAGACATATAGAGGCCAATTATTGACGTGTAACGAATTTTATTTCAATTTAAATGGAATAATCTCGTAATTCTACAATAGGATGCAAATATTACTCACCATATCTACAATTCCATTCGTGTCTATGGGGCACATAACATTCCTGAAGACCATCACAGTCTTTTTTCTGAAACGGGCAAGAACAGACGTGCTCACACTCCAGGCCAAAATGAAAGGGGGCACATAGGATGTCTGTTGTGGTAGACAAATAGGCAAGTTTAATGGCAAATGTCTGACCATTGTCAGCAACACACACTACTCAAAGATATTGTAATTATGTTTGTTAATTAAAGTTTCCCTTCCAAACTTGGCGGTGCATGAAATTTTATATATAAATATTATATAAAATTTTCAGTACTATATCAAGGTTTAGTGGAAATAATTCTACTTTTGGTTTTTCAAAAACCTAACTTGAGTACTGTTTAAGATAGATAAACGAAGTTTATCATATACATAAACGATTGAATTATCTGCCTTCGTTTAAATTTTGAGTAATTTCCGTCAACTACAAGTAATACTTTACGCTATTTCCGTTTTCTCATCAACAAAAAACGCATATAAAGTACTAATAATAATTCGCACTATTTTGCAGACATTGTTTGCTGCTCACTTTGTGTGTAATTTTTTTCTACGAGAATCTAATTTATTTTAAAAAGTTGAAATAATTAAAAATTGATTAAAACTCATGTCTATACCCAGAGTTGTCATCCCCCATAATATATATATATATATATATATATATATATATATATATATATATATATATATATATATATATATATATATATATATATATTCGATAAAGTTTAGGGGAGATAAATCCCGCTTTATGAGTTATGTAAACATCTTTATTAACTTTTTTTATATTCCGTGATTCATTATTTCGAAATGTGCATTTACAATCATTTATAGTAGACCGTTTACTAACACTCATATAGCACCGCAACGTTCACACCATAACCCCAACAATAAGCGCAGTAAACACACTCTGGACACAAGAACCACAGCTGCTTACTCGCCTCCGATAACCTCCACTTCACAAAACAGAATGGTTTGGTTACTGCGAACACGGATTTCCAATTCCGACACTTCTGCTTCATTATCAATGTTAGGTATAACCCACACTCGGCCGTAATATTTGAAATATAAACTATTCAGAAATTCCCAAACCCAACCGGAATTCTCTGCAAGCTTAATGCCAAGGTCAAGCGACTCTCTCGTTTTATCTGCAATAATCAAAAAAACTTACAATTACTGGGTCTAAAACGAGTGGGGGTTGTTTTTGTTTTAGATATTTTCCTCCTGGCTACATGAGGGGGGGGGGGGGGGACTTAAATTTATGGGGGGATGTGGAAAGTGTTAAAAGTACATATTTTCATGATATAGCTATATTTCGTTCAGAGGGAGCGCTAGTCGGTGAACTCCCCCCCCCCCCCCCCCCTCAAAGATGCCTCAGAGGATATAGGTGTGCTTTTTATGAAATTATGTTTTTAAAGAAAGATTATATAACCTAAATGCCGTAGAGGACAAAGTTGTGTATATAGTAGAAAATCTCATCTTTATTAATGCATGAGATGAGATTTCTATAAACAATAACTGTAAAGGACCAGATTCCCTCTAATAAAAGAAAAATCCAATTTTTTTTTGGCTGCGAATAAAGTAATGTTTTGAAATATTTTCTATTTTACTGTAACGAACTATGTTTTGTATTCCAGAAGGAATATCTCACCATTGTCGGTGTGGATGATGACGTTATTTATATATCTCACCATTGTCGGTGTGGATGATGACGATATTTATATATCTCACCATTGTCGGTGTGGATGATGACGTTATTTATATATCTCACCATTGTCGGTGTGGATGACGTTATTTATATATCTCACCATTGTCGGTGTGGATGATGACGTTATTTATATATCTCACCATTGTCGGTGTGGATGATGATGCTATTTATATAAGACGGTCTAGCCAAGGAAACTCTCCAGCTGCTAGAGTTCAAACAATTGGAGTTGCCTGTATCCCCATCCACTGTGATAGGGTCTGTTGCCTGCTGTTTTAGAGCCAGGTTTCTTCCTATGGTCAACACATATGGAATAACCAAGTTCTAGAAGTTAGGTTTGGATTGAAATGAAGATCAAAGTTAAGTTTAACTTTAATTTTTTATGTTTTCTAATTGATATTGTAGTGCTAATTCACAATGTTCTACGTTTCCATCAGTAGAAAAGAAAGTACAAAAGGAAAGTAAAACAAAAAGGAAAATTAAAGTTGATGGATCTACTTTTTACCGTCGTCATGGTAATAATGGCCGTAGAGAACGAAGACACCGGGTTTCCGTTTTTACAAAATTTCAGGGTTTTTTTAACTGCTCATACTTGTAATCGTTATTTTGTTTTTGTGTAATTCAACGAGACAGATCTTGTTTTAACAATGGGCGATTAGTTCTTGATATAAACTAGTCTTTATACATTTTTTGGCCTAATAGCTGAGAATATCGCGTAGAACATAAGGTGAATAAAAACGTTGATTTCCGTATTTAATACTATTTTGACAACACACCAATTTATTATGACAAATAGAACATTATATTACGTCCTATTAAACTAATTTCATGTATTTAAAACATTCATTGAATGAGTAAAAGATGTTGAGGGTTTGAGAGTATGTGTGTAGTGGAATTAATAAAATATTCTAAATGCGTGACTAAGCAAGTTAGGATGTGACGTGGGAGAGTATGTTTTGGTTGTTAAGGCAAATAGTTATAGACAGTCTGAGTCTTGTTCTTGTCGCTTGAGGGTGTAGAAGTCTTCGTTATGTACGTCGTCGATGTATTAAGATGTAGTCACGTAAACTATATCTAATTAAAGATGATAAATGTATCAAGGTCGTCCTGTCTTATTTTCTTTTGGATCGTCGTTGTATGTGTACGTATTCATCCAAGCATCGACCCAGTCCAGATAGTCAGTTCATAACACAAATCATAGGTGACTGACCTCGACTGAAATGTATCCTACATCTATTATCTTTTTCCCAATACTCTATTACCAGTAGTCGAAATTCAACGAATGGTTGGCAAAAGAAATCAAATCCGTAACTACTCAAGCGGGAGATGTAATATCTTTCGCATCCAAAATAGCTATTCACATTTGAATAAACACGATTCTCCTCATAATTTGACAAAATATTATCTGTTTAGAGAAAAAAAAATGCTTGTGTTTTAATATTTAAAAAAAAACAACTGGAAATCGAGATTTTGACAAATCTCTACGTTTTTCACCTCGGTGATTCAGAAAAAAAAACCTTAGTCTTAAAATTAGACTGTATGTCTTTGTGTGTTTGTGTCTCAGTGTGTGCCTGGGAATACGATAACTTGAATGTGTATGTAGAGACTCTAAATCTAATCGTGGATCAGTATCAACAATAATATACCACATTTTAATGCGCCTTGAATGGTTGAAATTTTGTGAAATTGTGTGTTTTCTTTTCTGTCTTTCTTGCAGAATAGGCAAGCAGCAATTTAAAAAAAAAACAAAAGAGTTTGTAATAAAGAGAGGAAATGTAGGGTGTCGTAGTATTTGGGGTGGGTGGAGGGTTCCACATGGTGCCACATTTAAGATGGCTTGTTTCCTAGCCTTAATAGATATATTGGGGTTTGACATCACTTAAAGAAAACTAAGAATTTAAAATCTACTTTAATTACCTTTATAAATGAATCGAGCCCACGTAAAGTGCGACAGATAATAGTTGTTAAAATACCCTACGTGTACTTTATCGTGGAAGTCACAATCAGTCAAATTAACTTTTACACGTGGGTCAAAATGCATATAGAAATCCACTGTTAAAACATAGTAATTAATGTATACATGTAATAGTAACATTAGTATTACAAAGAAATGTGATGGGACTTTAAGACCATTGTTTTATATATAAATAATATTCTAGCTATTACGTCTAAGGCAATGTTCTGTACTATCATCATCTTTTCCCTTCTGAATATACACAGATCTATTTCAGGTAACAGATTCATTCTGGGGTAGATGACAAGATTTTAATTCATCATTTTTTTTTCTTTTTTATGCCAAGAAGTAGAGTTCATCTGTTTTCAATAACCTCAGCATGCTAGGGGATAGTGTGGTCAGTATTATGCCCAGCCGCCTTTGTTACAATAACGCGAGTAAGGTACCCATCTAAGCTGGGTGTACTCAGGGACGTCATACAGAATCGAGCCCGGGGTCCAACCTCGAGACTATCGAGTTAGCAGTTAAACTGGCGTCTGAGATGCTTTGCTATAATAGAGATACAGTAAATTGTATACAACAGTAATCGTCTCACTTTTCTCACAGTTAATTTAAATATTATTTAATATTGCTGAACATTATCGCAAGAATATTTAAGTATAGGATGTGATTAACGACAAAATACTTTCAATAAATTATTTAATATGATCCATTCTACTTGAATCTACTTTACCATACTGGCACTTGTGACCAAAGTAGCCGTATTCACATCCGTATTCACAGTCCCCCGTAGCGCTGCATGGTGTATTTGGCATGCAGTGACACATATACTGGCACTTAGAGCCGAACCAGCCGGACGGACATTCTGTGGGGGGAAACGAAAACCTTGGCTTAAATCCTAATCAGATAATCTATTGGATTAGGAAGTCTTTAATCCTAATTATCTGGCCTAGAGATTATATATATATATATATATATATATATATATATATATATATATATCATATTAAAAATTCTTAATTGTGTCAAACGTTAAGCATATTTAGACCTATCCATCGATCAGAATCGTCATAGCCAAACCACTTTAATGCTTTCATAATTTTTTTATTTTATTTGGGGGCTTAAATGTATTTGTAAATTTTCTGGAAATACTTTCCACATAATACACAGTCAAATAAACCACAGCAGGTCTTGTGTCCTGTATGAACACTCCCTACAATTATATATATATATATATATATATATATATATATATATATATATATATATATATATATATATATATATATATATATATATATATATATATATATATATACATATATATATATATATAAAGTATGAACTTGTTTAAAGCCAATGGTGTCGCCTCAAGTACTACGATTCCTCACACTGTGTATATCAATTCAACTTACTTATAGCCGGTGCGCCTAAAGAGACTCCAACAAAAACTGTAAACTGTACAAAAGCGGATATCATTTGTGAGTGTCGATTTGGAGGCCAAGCTGAAAGTTAAAAAAAATAGTTAAATATAGTAAAAAATATATTGCTGTAGGCCTACAACTGTTTTCATATCTTTTTATCTTAGAATAACAGCGCTGTACTAATATTATTATTACCTTTACCTAATTCTCTTTCAAACATAGATGTAAAAACGTAACAGTAATATTTAATTGTAATATAGGAACATTTGAACCTGAAATATTAATATACTGTTGATAAACACAAACTTCTCTTACGTTTAAGAGCGATTATTTTATTTTCACAAAGTAAAACATTCGGCATCGAAATGTTAGAAAACCCTAAACCTAACAATATAACATTAAACAAAATTTAAATCCAAAGAGTTTATGACATGCAAATGGAAAATACTCGAAACGACAAATTTCTACAAATATATTATAGTAAAAGCATACGTGTGTGTTTTAATGATTTTCTAAAGACTGGACACATTTCATGCTTTTAAGTATTTCGGTAACGAAACTAAATTTTAAAATCAGTTAAAACGATGAGTTTTTCTTGTTTGTAGGCTTAATTAAAACCAAACTTTAACTAATTAGGGCTGCGTTGAATTTAAAAAGTATCCGTGTATCAAAATAAGCAGTTTCATATTATATTTAAAGTGTGAGGGGGGGGGCGTAGAAAGCTACCTAACATAACTCACGTTGAATAAAATAGCCAATCAAAGTGGCTTAGCGAAGTGAAACAAAAGAGTAAAATGTTGAATTCATGTAATTATAAATACAGTTATAAATAAAATGATGCGTAGCTTTAAAAGCAAGCATATTATCAAGATCTCTACCTAAGAAATTCTATAACATAATTTCTAACATATACAACTTCTTAATTATACTAAGCATGATTAAAGTTTTTTTTAATTATTATTACTGCTACTCTGAAGACTAATTTAACAGAAACACGTTTTTTAGTTCATGTCAACAATATGAACGGGTCTTCTTCTTATATAAGACAAATACCAGCTTTACAGATGTAGATATAAATAAACAATCACTCAATTATCTAATTGAGGAAGGGGTTATCAAACTGACCAAGCAAAAGTATAACAACAATGAAGATAATTCGAGACTATGTGGTTGTAAGGTACAGCGCTTGAAAAAATGCTCGAATTCGATTCCAAACTTAAGTAAGGACGTCCCAGAGTCCACCCAGCTGTTTAGGGTACCTGGCTTATGTTTAGAAAGTAAAAGCGAATGAGCGTAGTGCTGACCACTGGGCGGTCAAGAAAATACCTGAGCTCTACTTCAACTGACTCGCAGATCGCCAGGTCTTTATATTGTAACTTTTTTGTTCTCTAGCTAATTCAAATGTAAGGAGTTTGTTCTTAGGATATCTTCGTCATACAACATGGAGTTTCTAAATAAATAGATCTACTCTAGCAGCTATCCTTAACTTATTATAAAAAAATGCACGCTGCTTTACTTATTCCTTTTATGCATAACAGCGTCCTCAAACAGAAAAAGTATGTACATACTTATGGGTACACGTAGTCTTATGTTTATATTCAGTAACAAGAGAAGCAATCCTCTTCCTTCAAAGGTTTCTAATTGTTTACAATGTGTATTACGGCCATGTTTATGGTGTCTGGAAAAAAATTGTGTTGATTCATGTTACTACGTCATATCTCTTCTTCATTTGTATTAGAGATTTTTTTTGTGCTTAATATTATATTTTTATTTTATTTTATCTTCTATTTTATTCATTTTAAAATAAAGGTTTTGTACACACGAAAATCATATGAAAAGATTCCATTATGTGTTTGCGTTCGAGAAATAATAGAGCTAGATCAAAAAAAGTAAGAACATAATTGCGAATATTTTGTTTAGATAAGGCCCACTCATTTGTAAATATATGTTCCAACAGTGCTTTTTAACTCGGCGAACTGAAAAAGCGAATTTTATGATTACCTAACATTTTACCTATAATTAATTATCATTTACCTAATGATTCTTTCCGGCTACCCTGGCCAAGATATGGGAGGCTCGCCCATTCATCCGAATGATACTAGATCGTGCGTTGCCGTGTATAGAATGATATGATAGCAGCGCTATCTACATCGCGAACTATCGATCGTGTTTAAAGAAAATATTCGAGGGACACAATGTCCAACTGCTTATTGCAAGTATCTTCATGGCATCTTCGAAAAATGTCTACCGTTCACACCATTTCCACACTGACAATTGCGATTATTAATTCGTTATTTCTGGATGGATGGATGGATGTGTGTTTGTCCGCAGCTTTAAGTCGTATCTCCTCCTCAACGAAGCAATATCGAGGACTAGTTCAAAAGCAAATATGTTTAGCAAGTTTCGAGGATGATTGTGGGCCAAAAAAATTCCCGGAATTCCTTCCTGGATTTCCCGGAAAAGCCAAAAAAACTCGAAAAAATGCAGTTTTTGGCCCATATGTCGGCAACCAGACCACTTAGCGACTTGAATTTAGAACAATATTGCCGAAGAAAGTTTTCAAAAATATCCTTTCGTTCGGTCACAAAAAATTAATTAAGGAAATCGCGCTTAAATTGTCACTAGACTTTTTATTTTACTTGTTTTTCTTTAGAGTGTATTCTCCCCCCCCCCCCTCCCCATCCCATCCAGAAAGAAGTAGACTGGAAGAAAAACATTGTCGAAGTTTCATTGATTGTTGAGAAAGTGTCTTGTATATTAGGATATTAGGTGATAAAGCAATCACACTTAAATGAATTAATTTAATTAACACTACTAGACAAAAAATAGAAGACAGAATTAGGCTATTAATTGATCAACTGTTTGAAACTTTAGGAATAAAATTGCCAAATTAAAAAAAAATAATGATGGTGAAGGACAAACTAACACCTAAACCGTACGATTAGGAATGAACTCGTTAAAACCGTGAACAGCGATGGACCGATTTTATCCACAAAGAGGGACAAGCGTTGACTATCTGACAGCTGATCAAAGGGAAATAACAAGAAAAATACACATTTCTACAGTAAAACTAGGTAGCATCCCTTGTTTCTGTTGAAGACACACAATATTGTTAGACGCTCAGTACACAAACAATACAATAATTTATTTTCATTTAATCTATAATGTCTAACCACCCGTCACACCTTCTCCATCATGTGTTACACGTTTGATTTATATATAGTAAAAAATTATGTTTAATCATTACATTTTACTCTCTAGTCTTCTTGATTTCATAGTAACAATGAACAATTAGCGCTTAGTAAAGTACATGGACCGTTGTGGAATGGTTTTTTTTTTACCTTTTAGATAGCTCCATTGAATAACTCAATAATGACATTGAATTACCTGGCCTATTGCATTTATGTGGCAACAAAAGACATTGACTTGACGATAACAATAACTTTACAGTAACCTGACAATTATAAAAATGTACTTCTCTTGTACCTGGCTGAGACAGTGTACTTGTCTTGTACCTGGCTGAGACAGAGTACTTGTGTCTTGTACCTGGCTGAGACTCTACTTGTGTCTTGTACCTGACTGAGACTCTACTTGTGTCTTGTACCTGGCTGAGACTCTACATGTGTCTTGTACCTGGCTGAGACAGAGTACTTGTGTCTTGTACCTGGCTGAGACAGAGTACTTGTCTTATACCTCTCTGAGACACTACTTGTGTCTTGTACCTGGCTGAGACAGAGTACTTGTGTCTTGTACCTGGCTGATACTCTACTTGTGTCTTGTACCTGGCTGAGACTCTACTTGTGTCTTGTACCTGGCTGAGACAGAGTACTTGTGTCTTGTACCTGGCTGAGGCTCTACTTGTGTCTTGTACCTGGCTGAGACAGAGTACTTGTGTCTTGTACCTGGCTGAGACAGGGTACTTGTGTCTTGTACCTGGCTGATACTCTACTTGTGTCTTGTACCTGGCTGAGACTCTACTTGTGTCTTGTACCTGGCTGAGACAGAGTACTTGTCTTGTACCTGGCTGAGACAGAGTACTTGTGTCTTGTGCCTGGCTGAGACAGAGTACTTGTGTCTTTTACCTGACTGAGACTCTACTTGTGTCTTTTACCTGACTGAGACTCTACTTGTGTCTTGTACCTGACTGAGACTCTACTTGTGTCTTGTACCTGGCTGAGACAGAGTACTTGTGTCTTGTACCTGGCTGAGAAAGAGTAATTATGTCTTGTACCAGGCTGAGACAGAGTACTTGTCTTGTACCTGGCTGTGACAGAGTACTTGTGTCTTGTACCTGGCTGAGACAGAGTACGTGTCTTGTACCTTGCTGAGACAGAGTACGTGTCTTGTACCTGGCTGAGACAGAGTACTTGTGTCTTGTACCTGGCTGAGACAGAGTACTTGTGTCTTGTACCTGGCTCAGACAGAGTACGTGTCTTGTACCTGGCTGAGACAGCGGATGTCACTGAATGCAGACATTTCCGACGGGTAACTGACTAGAGCTTACAAACAAAAGCGGCTGGTCGTTGTGTTGACAACAAATCCATGTCTGAGAAAACGATGGACTCGATCAAATGGAGGGTCACAAAATCTTATTCTGTTTTTTTTGTTTTTTTTTTTACTTTCTCGTATATACGTAGTATAGAGAAAGTCTTGTAATCGTGCAAAAAAAATCGAGATTTTTGCAAATCTCAAGGTTTTACATCTCACAGATACGGAAAAACATAAATTTGCAATCTTGTCCGTATGTCTCTGTGTGTGTGTGTGTGTGTCTGTGTGTGTGTCCGTGTGTAAACACGATAACTTGAGTACCGTTACAGCTAGGTTGATGAAATTTCATATATAAGTATTTTATCAAAATCGTAGATCCGTATCAACTTTTGAGCGATTTCCGATAACCGGAAGTGGTACTTTTACTACTATGAATTTTTCAAAAGCCTTTAACTTGAGTTCTATTTCAGATAGATAAATGTAATTTGATATGTCAGTAAAAGATCTAATTCTCTACCTTCTGTCAAATTTTGAGTAATTTCCGTTGAGCGGAAGTACTTATTTACGCTATTTCCGATTTCTCAAAAAACGCATGTAAATTTATAAAGTACTAATAATATTGCGCACTATTATGCACATCTTTATTTAGCGTTCACTTGGTGTGCATTTCTTTTTTCTACGAGATTATATTCTATTTTTAAAAATGTGAGTATTTAAAATGGATTAAAAATCATGTCTAGAAGTCTATATCCCGAGTTGCCATCCCCCGTAGTGTTATATTAGAATATTCGAGAAAGTTTAGGGGAGATCACTCCCGGTTTATTTTTTTACGTTTTAATGAGATTGAACATGTCTACATAAAAAATCTGAATGCATTTTCGTTGTAATATTCACTAAATACGTTTATTTATCTTACAACTTACTTTAGTTAATTTAGCGTATTTTATTTATTTTGGTCTGCTCCTTTTCACTACATGAGTAACTAAGGTCAAACTTGGGTGTATTTTAATCACGCCTTTTATTTTGTAGGGTCTACAGTACAAATCATGTTGAACCTTGTATTTTTTGTCTCTGAAATAGTGATTTAGCTGAATCTTCGCATGTCTACTTAATAATTATATTTAATGCGTAACCGTGATAATAGTCTCATATTTTAAACTTTGTTTAGTTTAACAACCATACTTGCTAATACATTTAACAAATAAAATCATTTAAAATATTGAATGTGTACAGAATTTTGTATACTAAACAGTTTTTAAGTTTTAATTGAAAAATGTTGTGTTATTCCAATTGAAAGTTTAGCGTGTGAGTTGTTTTGCTTTTTTCGCCCACACAGCATCAACGGCGTGGTCTAGCGGTAGATACATAGACTATGTAGAATGTTTGGAGTTCAATTCAATAACACGTTCATGAGTTCACCCAGCTCTGATGGGTTCATAACTCACATTAGGAAAAGGTAGGGCGGCTGAGCATAGTGCTGACCACACTACCCTTTCATATGCCGAGTCACAGAAACAGGTTAACTCTACTTCACCTGCCCCATTGTCTGGAGTTAACACTGGGTTCAGGTCAGCAAGCTCTGATGAGTATCTCACTCACGTTAGGGAAAGTAAATGCGGCTGACCACACTCATATGCAGAGGTCACAGAAACACGTTAACTCTACTTCACTTTCCCTATGGACCGTCAGGTTCCAAAAGTGAACACAGACATACGCCTTGTCAGACTTTCTTGTAGGTAGTTGGACTGTGGCTTTCTGTTGTTTGCCGTTACTCATCAATGCTTCCATTCTGTTAGTGCATGGCTGTACCGCACGTATCACTTCTAACTTGTGGGTAAAGGGGGTTTTGTTCTCACCGCCTACACAACTTTTAGTTTATCGGGTGGGTTGTCTTGTGAAGGCAAAAGGCGGGAGTTGACAGTCTATTTATCACCACTTTTACAGTTCAACTAAAAGAGTTAGAGTCGATTCCTTTGTATCATTCACCTTTTTCATGTGTTTGGTCAATATAATTTGACACAGGCTTTATGAATCAGTAAAGATCTCCTGTTAGGTTTACTAAATGATCCGTTTTCAAACAATAATATGACATACAAAACTATACAAGATACTTAATAAAAATAATTTAGTTTTATAATAACAAGTTTATTTTAAAAGATAAATAAAACAAAATACAATAACCAGATATTTAACAATCCCCAGCAAACAGGTCAACTCTACTGCCAAACTCCGCAACCAACTGTCGTACACATACACACGACACAGCACACGTCAACTATCAGTCTCCACGTGAACACCTATCATTCCATAACACAACACAGTCAAGGGCTACAACTATGTACACATTAGCAGTACCGGTCTTTGGATAACACAATCAGGGGAGGCTACAAGTGAGGGACCCAACTTCCCTCCCCTTCACATCACTTCTTGTAAGAGATCCACTGTTTACAATTTAATTTGCCGCAACCAAACGGATGTTCCAACTCTCGACGAGTTCTAGAAATACAATCAGTCGCATTCGGGCAAGTAATATTCGGGCGTATGTCGTATTTGCGCATGCGTCCATTCGGGTGTTCGTCGCATTTGGTCAAGTGTCCATTCGGGCGTTTGTCGCGTTCGGGCAAGCGTACATTCGAAAAATTGTTTTTTAGGGCTTTTTTTTTAAATGCGTTCATCCATATTTGTGGAAAAGGCGATCTAATGAATTAACAAGTTAAGATAGTTTAAACTTGGGTCTATTTAATTGATCTGTGTTATATGGGTCTGTAAGTCTTAGTAATATGAGTTTTTTATGCATATGTGTATTAATTGGATCTTTTTCTGTGTAACATGCTCTGTATATAAGTCCCTGTTACATTTATGTAACAAGATTTTAAATATATGAGTTAATTTAGTTTTGTTCTGTACTATGCCTTTACGATACTGTACTACATTGGAAATTGTTTGTTTTTTCTGTTTCTAAAGTGTTTTTTAATGGACACATTCAATGTTTGATATTAAAATTTACGACGGACTGTAAAGGAATTTAAAGTAACTTTACTAGAGTGTAGGCAAAATATAATTGAATAAATGTGTGTTATTACACACATTTGAAAACTTTTGTAATGGAGATGTATACATAGACAAGGGACGCAATACTGTTCACTCAAGAAAATGACTGGATGTAAAAAAAAATGTAAAAAAAATGTTTAATCATTACAATATATTCTATAATCTACAGAAAAGATAATTTAATTTCGTTGTAATATTCACTAAACACTTATATTTAGCTTAAAGCCTATTTTAGGTAATTTAGCGTATTTTATTTATTTTGGTCTGCTCCTTTCCACACTACATGAGTAACTAAGGTCAAACTTGGGTGTGTTTTAATCAGGCCTTTTATAATGCAGGGTCTACAGTACAAATCACGTTGTATATTGGGTCGGGTTTTTTCCCCAAAATATTGATTTAGCTGAATCTTCACATGTCTACTTAATACCTATATTTCATGCCAATACATTTTACATATAAAATCATTTAAAATATTAACATAATTGCAGTTATGCTAGTTTTGTATACTAAACGGTTTTTTTAAGTTTTAATCGAAAAACTTTGTGTTATGTCATTTGAATGTTTAGCTTGTGAGTTGTTTTTCTTGTTTACCCTCACGCTACATCAACAGCGTGGTCTAGCGATAAATACCTAGACTGCTAACTCAACTGTTTGGAGTTCAAGTCGGTAGAACGTTCATGATTTCACCCAGCACTAATGAGTACCTAACTCGAGTTAGGGAAAGTAAAGGCGGCTGACCACACTATCCACTCATATGCCGAGGCCACAGAAACACGTTCACTCTACTTCAATTTCCCTATGGACCGTCAGGTTCCAAAAGTGAACACAGACCGACGCCTTGTCGGACGTTCTTTTAGGTAGTTGGACTGTGGTTTTCTGTTGTTTGCCGTTACGCATCAATGCTTCAATTCTGTTAGTGAATGGCAGCACCGCCTGAATCACTTCTAACTTGTGGGTAAAGGCAAAAGACGGGAGTCGACAGTCTATTTATCCCCACTTTCACAGTTCAACTATTAGAGTTAGAGTCGATTCCTTTGTATCATTCACCTTTTTCATGTGTTTGGTATTTGACAAAGGTTTTATAAATCAGTAAAGATCTCCTGTTAGGTTTACCAACTGCCTCCGTTTTTCAAACAACATTATACTTTTTTTCTCCTGATGACCGGAGGCAGCCATTTTCTAATGCCCTTGTGACCTATTTTGTCAGTGTGGACAGTACCAAACTTTATCCCGATTCTCTCATATGGAGATTTTCGTATGTATTTTAAGGTCTTATGGTGACGTAAGTTACTTTAATTTCACCATAGTAATAGTGACCTTTTATCTACAAAATAGGCACCCCGACCATGACAGAGAAGTGTGAAAAAAATTATCTTCCATTAACGAAGCATGTGATACGTACAACTAATTACTGTACAACATGAAGCCGTGAAAAAAATATTACACAACTCATGACACAACTGTTAGTAGAGAAATAAAAACATTTTACTCAAGGAAAGAAAAACTATAAAATAATACTGCATTTTTTTTAAAGCAAAAGTTGTTTTTCTGTAGTACCATTTCATTAGATACCGTATTCTAATTTTGATTTGTGATGTTTATTTGTTTTTCAGCTAATGTTATGTAAGAAGTTAAAAAAACACCATGTACACTAATTGTAGTTGCCTACAACAATAGGTTGTTTATAATGAAATGGAAGACGTCTTATTATTTAAATACATCCTAAAGTTTACCTGGCATGCACATGAAAATAGTGATGGATACGATGATTGTACTGTGGATCTAAGTTGGCCACAATGATTAACATTAACTGCACTTATAACCGTTGTATACGCTACTAAACCATGTCAAACACATTTTTCATTACAAATTAAAATTAAGTTGCAATTTTCACATTTCCAGTTTAAACATTTAATTAAATGTTAAAAATAAGATAGTAAAACACTGTGTAAAGAAAAATAAATTCATTTCCAACTTTTAAATTTATGTTTAATAGAATACTTTGAAAACTGTAACATATTTTTTAAAAATATTTAAGTATGAAAATTATAATACGAATAATATTTGTAAAGAAGAGTTCAAATTGAAATTAGTGTTGTAACGCATTTAAAAAAAATTAAAACAAAACTCAATGAAAGCGCATGATAAAACACATGCGATGCAGAATATGTAACAGTAGAGTCTATGACTTCCAATTTTGATACTCAGGGCATACACACATCAGACAGTTGAGCTGTACTCTGCACGATGCCTCTCTGTAGAGATCACTGCTTCAGTGTAGAGTTTCATTGTCTCGTACACAAGTATATACTGTTGCTGTAGGTAAACAAAGAACATATATATATTAGGCTTTTTTGTATGTGTTGCATAAATTAGAAAAAAAAATCGAAAACATTTGCAAAGTGTAGATTGGCACACATTGAATGTACACAAGTACTTGGACAACGTAAGATAAGGAAAATAATTGGTTAGACTTACAAGTGTAGGAATGGCGTGCGGTCTGATGGATTTGACTTTACCAACAACAACAGGAACGGTCAAATAGTTCTCTTGGTCCAGTCTGTCCATCAGAGTTGTCACAACATAGGCCAGTCCACTCAGTTCAGCACCGTTTCTTGGAAAAAACAATTAAAAATACAAACATAAGGTTAAAGTTCAAAGGTCTGAGTTAAGTTTGTTTACTTCAGATGGTCATCTATAAATAATACTGCAGTTCTCCAGTTATATCTGCAAATATCTAATTATCTACAGTAGTTAAAAATAGTATGGTTAAGTAAGTTTTGCACTTTACTTAATTTCTATTTGACTCGTAGATGTAAACTTTTACGTTGGTGTTGTTGTAAAAAGAATGGCGATGGATGGAGGGGGGGGGACTACACCATGTATCACGTATCCTAGATACAACACTAAGTAGGCTTAAGTTCTAAGATCCATATGGAAAAGGGAGTATATTTCATAACTTTTTTTACACTGGTATATGAATGTGGGGCTAAACTATCCCCATCCGCCTTTACTTTCCCCAACGCCAGTCATGTACCCATCAAGCCTGGATAGAGTCAGGAATGTCCGGAAACACCAATCATGTACCCATCAAGCCTGGATAGAGTCAGGAATGTCCGAACCGTTCGCTCTGCCACACCACTACGACGTCTCAGTTAAAGATCTATCGGTCTATATGCTGCGTTGGTGACTTTAATGGAACTGTGTATGTCGGGGGGTTGAAGGTGACGATGCTATTTGATGTTATAGATTTAGTCTAGCTAGTGGTGGATTGGCGTAAGTTAAAGCTTATATTCAATACCAAAGACAACACACATAACAAACATGCAAGCATGTACAATTACGCATATGGTTGCTATAAATAAATAAAAAGCATCACCAACACACTTGCCTGCACGTGTAAACTACTGACTTATCCGGAGTTCTCAACGATCGCGCGTATTGAACAAACGGTAGGAGATTTTTGGGTTCGATATGACGCTCTGTAAACGTGAGATGAGTCACTTCTTGCGTTTGTTTCCCCTAAGAGAAAGGGGAAAA
>NW_026732582.1:0-40000 GCF_028476545.2 Physella acuta | reverse complement strand
CTAGTGTGTACTTATATTACCAACACTTCCACTATGCAGCGAATACAACAATATCGATGACAGTGATAACACAGTACAAAACGTCTGTTAGAAATTATCCAGTGATCTAAACAATTGTCCTAGTATTATTCTTAATAACAATTCAATTTTTACTGGGTTTTTTTTTTTTTATTTTACTAAACAGTTGTACACTTCCTCCAAACTAAACAAGAGTTGTTAAACAATGACAAATTGTTTGGTGATAATTAGAATGCTTGTTTTGTTAACGTTGTATAAATAAACCTAATGCATTTGTAATGTTTGATTCCAATTGAAAAAAATTAACTGTAGAGCGTTTCAGAAAGGAGTTGTGTTATTAACTAGATCCGTTGTATGTTTTTCTTTTTTATTTGAATCCGTTAATCCGGCTACTCATATCTCACTTTTTCTCGTATATACACATGTTTTTTTTTTGCTCACTCGATGACTCTATTCTAAAACATCTCATGTGTGAGTTATTTTGAAACCAAAATATCAATTCCTTTTTTCTTTTTATCAATTACAATATTAGTGTAGTTTAATATTGATTTAGAATTAGTTAGAATCTAATATCAAGTTAAAAATTTGCTATACAATAATCTAAATCTGATGCTTTATTTAGCGAGTAAATTTGCTACGTTTTTGTTTTAAACATTTTATGCAAGAAATAATTTTACATCTTTTGATGAAGGAAAAAATCTTGACAATTTGTTAAAATATTTCATTTAATGTTCGTTATTTTATTTTATTTTTTTATACTAAAGAGCTAGTGAGAAAACATTGCAAGTGCAATAAACCGGGAGTGATCTCCCCTAAACTTTCTCGAATATTTTTATATAAAATAACAGGGGATGCGAACTCGGGCTATAGACATGATTTTTAATCCATTTTAAATACTTAAAATTTTAAAAATAGAAAAAAATCTCGTAGACAAAAGAATTGCACGCCAAATAAAAAAGTGCATAATAGTGCGCAATATTATTAGTATTTTAAAAATTTACATTAGTTTTTTTAGAAATCGGAAGTAGCGTAAATTACTACTTCCTGTCAACGGAAATGACTCAAAATTTAGCAGAAGGTAGAAAATTAGATTTTTAACTTACATGTGAAATTTCGTTTATCTATCTCTAATAGTACGTAAGTTATAGGCTTTTGAAAATTTCAAAGTAGGAAAAGTACCACTTACGGTTATCGGAAATCGCTCAAAAGTTGATACGGATCTACGATTTTCATAGAATACTTATATATGAAATTTCATCAACCTAGCTGTTGCGGTACTCAAGTTATCGTGTTTACACATACACACAGACAGACACACAGACACACAGACATACGGACAAGATTGCAAAATTATGTTTTTCCGTATCAGTGAGATGTAAAACGTCAAGATTTGTAAAAATCTCGATTTTTATTTTGCACGATTACAAGACTTTCTCTATAGCCTACTTCTAATATACGAGAAAGTAAAAATGTCATTTCTTGTAACATGTTAATAAATAAACCGGGAGTGATCTCCCCTAAACTTTCTCGAATCTAATATAGAAAGCTGAATCCAGTATATTTGTTTGTAAAAATAAGTTTGTCGTTGACATACTTTTATGGATTTAAGTGTTAGACTATTATCGATCTCATGGTCTAAATTTAACAGTTAAAAAATTACTATTGAAAGTGTTGGGAAATAATTTTAATTTTTCAAACTGATAGTAATAATTGTCGGCATGTTCATTAAACACAATTTTAAAAAAATAACAAAAATTCTAATTATGTCTGAAAATTATTTATATTTAGTCCTTTAGCACTTACTTCCCTTTGATAAATTAGGAAAACACAATTACTTCCCTTTATAAAACATTCCATTAGTGGAAAAGAATTTACTTTTTATTACTTTGTTTTGGTGTTGGGAAAAAAATAATTACATAATTAGCGGGGATAGATCAAGTGCAAATGTTGTAGGTATTTTACGAATAAGCTTGTAGTATTATAATTGTTCATTTGCTTTGGTTTGGCACCTACGTTCGTTTAAGTGAGTGCAAAAGACTATGAATAAGTTGGGGTACTATAGTCGATTATTAAGCTGAAACAGGCGATTCTGCCCCGGCTAGACTGTGAGCACTTTGCGTTTATGTTCGCGTTAGTGTTTTCTTTGTGTTTAGGTTGGTTTTGCGTTAGTGGTTGCGTTTTGATTTGGTTCGTTTTTGTTCTTTCCTTTTTCGTTTTCGTTTGTGTTTTTTTCTTTGGGTTTGTGTTTGTATTTGTGTTTGTGGTTGGTTTTGCGTTTGGATTTGGTTTGTTTTCGTTTGCTTTTTCGTTTGTGTTTTTTTCTTTGTGTTCGTATTGGTGTTTGTGGCTGTGGTTGGGTTTGTTGTTAGGTTTTTGTTTTCGTTTGCTTTTTTGTTTGTTTTTTCTTTGTGTTTGTATTGGTGTTTGTGATTGTGGTTGGGTTTGTTGTTAGGTTTTTGTTTTTGTTTGTATTTGTAATTGTGTTAGCGTTATGTTTGCGTTTTGTTGTTTTGGTTGGTTGTGGTTTGGGTGGGCAATGCCGTGTTTATGATGATAACTAAACACACAGGTAATGGTCTTTAACAGAAAGGTTTTTCACAGAAGCCAGAGAAGGGCCTGGCCGGGACGGCTAGTATTCTTATATAACTTGGAATATAGACATGATTTTTAATTACTTAAACTTTTAAAAATAGAAAAGAATCTCATAGAAAAAAAAATTGCGCACCAAGCGAACGCCAAACAAAATGTGCATAATAGTGCGCAATATTATTAGTACTTTATAAATTTACATGCATTTTTTGAGAAATCGGAAATTGCGTAAATTAGTACTTCCGGTCAACGGAAATTACTCAATATTTGACAGAAGGTAGAGAATTAGATCTTTTACTTACACGTGAAATTTCATTTATCTGTCTGAAATAGTACTCAAGTTATAGGCTTTTGAAAAAATAAAGTAGAAAAAGTACCACTTCAGGTTATCAGAAATTGCTCAAAAGTTGATACGAATCTACGATTTTGATAAAATACTTTTATATAAAATTTCATTAACCTAGCAGTAACGGTACTCAAGTTATCGTGTTTACACACAGACAGACAGACAGACAGACAGACAGACAGACAGACACACAGACATACGGACAAGATTGCAAAATTATGTTTTTCCATATCAGTGAGGTGTAAAACGTCGAGATTTGTAAAAATCTCGATTTTTTTTTGCACGATTACAAGACTTTCTCTATACTTCGTATTTACGAGAAAGTAAAAAAGAATGGTTTCTTTTAATTATGATTAGAAACATTTCTGGTGTATAATCTATATACTACTAAAAGTCAAGTTTGTTTACATGTTTGAATATTAATTTTTTTTGTTTGTTTTTTTGTTTGGCTGATTGACTATTGCACATGGTTGCACTCATCGTGGAGAGCTGTAAAATAGTATGTAGGTTGAGAATTTTTTTTGTTTTAAGTCAGACTGTTAATCACACCTTTATTTAAAGACGTTAATTAATTTATTGATTTATTCATAGGTAGAGTAACCCTATTTTTTTAAAAAGATCAGAACGACCACTACACTCGGCGGGACCGTGACGTCACAGTTTTTTGTTTACTCTTTAGTACAATAAAATGGCGGCGTCTATCGAAGAAAATTATGTTCCCATTCAAAAGTTTAACGCGTTCTAAATCTAATTTTCTGTCGGTCATAACTTTAACAATACGTCCGTTTGCTGTATTTATTACGTTCCAACACTTATATCAATTTTCAACTGTCTTTTTCATTTAGTTTTACGATAAATTTCTCTAGATCTACAATCTGTCCAAGAAAGTTATTTATAGATCTAGATCTAGAATTTAGAATCTAGGTCAAATCAAACATTTATTAGTTATAAATACAATCCAAAAAAAACGAGACTTAAGCAAACCAGTCGTAGATCTAGAATAAAGATAATTCTATCTAGATTTAGATAATAATGAGTTTCTATATACTAAACTATTTTAGACCTTTATTATTTTGTATAAATCTTTGTTTCGACTATGCAAATTTTGAAATGCTGATTCCAGGGCCTATTTGCGTAGCTTAAGATTCATACGCGGCTTCGATACCGGTAATTTTGCTAAATTATAAACGTAAATTCTAAATATAGCTCAGTCGTAGATCTAAAATATAGATAATTTTCTATCTAGACTTAGAAAATAATGATTTTCTGTATACTAAACTATTTTAGACCTTTATTATTTTATATAAATCTTTGTTTGGAATATGGTAATTTTGAAATGCTCGCTCCGGGCCTATTCGCGTAGCTAATGATTAGATCTAGATCTAGATTCTAGATCTAGCAAGAAAAACTAAACTTAAGACTTAAGCAAACGAGACCTTCTTTATTTTATATAAATCTTTGTTTGGCTAATTTAAGATAAAATTTAATTTGAAAGTTACTACTACTAGACTTAGATCTAGATCTATGAGCGTAAATAAGTTGCAAAAGGAGACTTAAAATATAGTATAAAAATTCACTTGTGACGGCACGAGTAAATAGCTAAGTTGGTAGTGTAGTCGACACTCATGCGGATGGCACAGGTTCTAGACCAATATGTCAATGATATTTTTTTTTTCATTTTTTTTTTTTAATGTAAATGATAAAGTTGCCTATCTGAACTTGGCAGGATACAGGGCAGGTGAAGTGGAGTTCCATCTGTTTCTTTGTCCTAAGCATATGAAAAGATAGTGTGGTCAGAGACATGCTCGGCTGGAATCGTTTTTTAAACGATAAAAACATGTTGTCTGAGACTTGGCGGGACACTGGGCAGGTGAAGTAGAGTTGAGTAGGTCACCTGTGACGTCAGTATAGGAAAGGATAGTCCGAAATCGGTGTTTTCGTTGTTTTTAAAAGATAAAAAACATATTTTTGAATGTGGGGTCTGTTTTTTGAGACGATAAGTGACACTGCAGTAGCGTAGCGAGGAGGGGGGGGGGGTGGGGGGGACATATGTCCCCGGGCGCCGACCTTAGGGGGCGCCAAAATGGGTTGGAAAAATAAATTGAAAGGTTGAGGGGGTGCAAATCGAAAGTTTGGGTGGGGGGGGGGGGTTCAAATCAAAATCTTGAGGGGGGGGGTGCACATCAAAAGTTTAGGGGGGGGGGGTTGCAAATCGAAATCTTGCGGGGTGGGGGGTTCAAATTGAAAAGTTTGTCCCCGGGTGCCGGGAAGGGTCGCCATGCCTCTGAGTGACAGACGTGATGTTTTTTGATGGATTACCCACGAAACCCGCAGTTATCCAACGGATGACGGGTAGTCTAGTCTAAAGTTAAAACTAGAATATTTTTAAAACAGAGTTGTAGAGCGTCGAACTTACAAAGGTTTGAACCGTGTTGGGCATGTCGTGTCTGAGTCTGGAGACCGTGTCGACAAAGTCCACGGCTTGGTTCAGCTTGGCTTGACGGATCAAATCGTGTAGTGCTATAAACAAGGAGCTTCTCGTTGTATCCGTCCTGTTAGGTACACACGGGAAATAATGTGTCAAATGTGGTGCCTATATACAATGGCAGAAGTAGTTGATAAAGTACAGACTCGCTTCTGTTATCTCTGTATTAAATGCTATATTTGTCTAAAATAGTTTATAGAATGTATGTGTACTATAAATACTAAATCGAGAAAATGTATATCAAATATAACCACCATATTAACTACTTTACTAACAAAATAAACTGGGAGTGATATCCCCTAAACTTTCTGAAATATTCTTATCTATATATATATAATTCTTTTCAGGGAGCCGTTAGAAAACAAGCTCTCTTCCTCTCTATCGCTACCACCCCCACCCCCTCACATGGTCTGGTGAGCTGTGGTTCACGCTGTTTACATTTTACAATCATAGAGACGGGTTTGGTGACGGCTATTAGGGGCAGATAATTTAGGTTGAAACGATTTTAAACTTAGAGGAGGTAACTAAGAGGAGGCTGCTTTCACGTGGGGGGGGGGGGGGAATGGAGGTTTAGTGTTTTTAAGCAAATATTTTCAGTGGCAGCATTGGTACTGTCGAATTCACAAATTATAAATTACTGAAAAGTAGAAAAAAAAACAACTAAATAGCGGCGTATGATACGCAGCGGGTCGGCTCGTACAAAATAACAGGGGACGGGAACTCGGGCTATAGTCATTATTTTTAATCCATTTTAAATACTTAACGTTTTAAAAATAGAATAAAATCTCGTAGACAAATTAATTGCACACAAAGTAAACGCCAAATTAAAAAAGCGCATAATAGTGCGCAATATTATTAGTACTTTTAAAATTTACATTAGTTTTTTGAGAAATCTGAAGTAGCGTTAATTACTACTTCCTGTCAACGGAAATTACTCAAAATTTTACAGAAGGTAGAGAATTAGATCTTTTACTTACATGTGAAATTTCATTTATCAATCTGAAATAGTACTCAAGTTATAGGGTTTTGAAAAATTCAAAGTAGGAAAAGTACCACTTCCGGTTATCGGAAATCGCTCAAAAGTTGATACGGATCTACGATTTTGATAAAATACTTACATTTGAAATTTCATCAACCTAGCTGTAACGGTACTCAAGTGATCGTGTTTACATACGGACACACAGACAGACAGACACACAGACACACAGACATACGGACAAGATTGCAAAATTATGTTTTTCCGTATCATTGAGGTGTAAACCGTCGAGATTTGAAAAAATCTCGATTTTTTTTTTGCACGACTATAAGACTTTCTCTATACTTCGTAAATAAGAGAAAGTAAAAATGTATTATTTAAATGATATATATATATATATATATATATATATATATATATATATATATATATATATATATATATATATATATATATATATATATATATATATATATATATATATATATATTATATATATAGTCACAGTTAATACATGTTGTAAAATATGTCGTTTTTATGTCTTTCAAAGCTTACCCAGAATGCACCAGTGTGATAGTTTCCAGTGTGTTTATGAAGACCTTGTGTTAAAGTCAACCAAACTCCACATACACGGGTCAGACCCGTCTTCCGGCCAGGCCGTGTACTGGAAGTGGGTCACACGACGTGGTGGGTTGTCGTCCTTATTATTGGGGAAGAAAGAAACAAGCATTATATTTATAGATGGCAGAAAATTCGATTAAACCTAACACATCCTATGCTAATGTGAGTTTTTGTAATATCCTTTCCTTAATTTCGATATGGTGTTTAATTATAATTGCTTTGTTTTTGTATGACTTTGTTGTAGTACTTATAATTATGTTGCTGTTATTAGTTTACCCTATACTCCACAGGGAGTGATGAGGATTAAGTAAGTAAGTAAGTATTAGTTTACGTTTATCTCGTGTATGCTTGTTATCACCATGTAAATTTATATGAGACAACGTGGTCGGTCGTCTCAAGTTCGGATCCCGGGTTCGAATCTGTGTCACGCCCCATAGCCCACTAAGCTTTGATAGGTTCGTCACTTACATCAGGTAGAGCAAATTCAGCTGCTCATGTCACTGACCACGCTATCTTCATATACGCCTACCTTGGTCATGGAAATGGGTAAGCTCTACTTTATCCGAACTAGTGACTGTCAGATACATAACAGCATGCAATTTTACATTTAATACAATTTTAAAGTTTAAACAAAAATAAATATCGTTATTTTTTTCTTCAAAGGCTTAGCAAAATATCTATCTATATCTTACTTTGTCAATGCGCACAGACGTAATATTTGTTATTTCTACTATTTTAGTTCTACTTTAGAGCGGGACTACACTCTCGACCTTTGAAATAATAGTTTAAATTTTATACCGTTTTAAAAAAGAATAAACTTTTGAAATAAAATACAATTTACTTTTGTGATTTCCAAAGTCCGAATAGTATAATCTAGAAAAACTTCTGTTTTCACCGTCTTCACTCTATAGTAATCAATGTTTTGATCTTTCATTGACCAGTAGCTGTATTCATTCTAAAAAAAATGATTTTTTGATAAAGTATTTTCACCTTAGAAATATTCAAGTTATCGAACAAAAAATATAAACAAAACCGCTGTCATTTTCCATACCAATCTTACATGTTTCAAAACACATTTTACATTGGGAAAAATCAGAATTATTATCTATTTAATTGGATAATGGAGCAGTACTCTGATGTTTGTGTGTTTTTGCAACTTACATCGATTTTCTCTGTGCTAATCATGACGACTTTTACAACTTGTTTGTCCCATAGCAGATTGAGAAAGCCGACCACAGTCGCAGCTACCGGACCTACGAGAAGATGTGAAAAAAATGAATGAATGTTATTTACCTAAGCAAATATTCGTAATAACAAATTTTGCTACTGACTATAGTAATATTTAAAGTAATTTTTAACTATGTAATGTCTAATTAGATTGGCAATTAGATACTGTTACGTTGTTATTGTAATAAATTTTACTTACTCAAGCATAAATTGAAAACAAGTTAAATAGTTTTTATTTCACGAAGACCTTCAAAAGCAAGTTAAATTACTTTCATTGCCTTAGGCTCAACTTCTTTCAATGATAAAAATGTGTATACGTATACAAAGTTAGTAATCCAAGCTAGACTCAACATTAACACATTTTACTAGAGAATATATGAAAACGTTAACAAATTACCTTGTGATACTATTATTTCTTCTTTAGCCAACTTAAAGAAATAGAATAATTCAACATGGTTAGTCAAAACAAGAAATATTCAGTTTTTTTTTTATATTCATGTTTCAACCCAAAATCTAGTTTATTAATATGTGCAAAGTAACAAATTGAGTATTATTGATGTATAAACGTATTATAATATGAATGTGCAAAATATGTATTAGCCGAAGTGAATAAGATAAAAACAGTATTTTTCATGTATAGGAAGAGAGAGTTAAGTTATAGATTTTACATTGTGTTGCCGGTATGAATTAGCGTCTTGTTGTAACAATTATTGAAAACCAAGTTATAAACATCTTGAGATATTTAAAGAACATGCACAATAAAATTTACTTTACAAATTTTAGCTGCGCCATTTTTAAATAAAGAAAAAAAGTCATTACATACAAAAATATGGATAATCGTACTGATTTTAAAATTATATGACAGCAAGTAAAAATACTAAAAAATAAATCACTTTCATTGTGTGTAGTCAAAACATGTTTTGCTGAAAAATTATCTAAACAAGTACATTTTCGATTAATCTCTTTTTAGTACTTTAAAAGCCTTATTTCACAAAAGTATTTACCTCATTTTTTTTTTACTTTTTAACAATTAAAAATTAAATTGCAAAGATAAATGTAACTTGAAACTGTTTAAATGAATACCTTTATTTATTTTTATATATCATGTATTTATTAGAGGTTTTAGTTTAAGATCAGATAATTAGCGAGCGCTCTTAACTCTAGACGACACACCTGTCTCATTAACGTCGGTCACTAAGTCTCAGGTGTGTAAACTCACGATTACATCACACCAGTCTCCCCCCCCCCCCCCACCCCTCTCCCAAGTGGTTACAGCTAACTTCGCTACCGACTCTAGAAAAATTTAAAATATATTTAAAATAATTAATGATGTAATATCTAATTAGATTTGAAATTATATACTCTTGCATTGTCATTGGAAATAAAAATTTCTGGAAAGATTGAGTTACTCGATTCAACAAGAACCCCACCAGAGACGGAAGATTTAACTAAAGTAAAAACAAAACAATACATATTAAACATCCGCGCCTCACCGCCAGAAATGAGAGGCTGAGCAAATTGACAGGCTTTTTCTCGGGCCACGGTGTGACGTGGATGCATGCATGGTCATCTGGGGATGTAGACCAATGGTCATTTATGGTGTAAAAGGTGTTCAAATAGATATGAACAAATGTATGTATAATGGGGATGTTAGTTCTTGATTGTTAATGTTTTAAACGTATTTTAAAATAATAATTTGAAATTAAGAAAAATAAAAAAATTAAATTAATAGGACAGTGAACATTGGTCTGATGGCAAACATTCCGTCACGTTATTCTAGAACTATTTGTCACTTTTGTCAAACCCTTCTATACTTATGTTACGCACTATAATACTTATATATTCCCTGATTTACTCGTTACGCGTATACAATATTTTGTTATAATTATCTATTATTTTAAGAAAAAAATTAATTCAGACACTAATTCAGTAAATCAAGGGTTAATATCCCACTTAGACTTAAGTTACGGTCTCCAACATTCACATGATAACTTCATACTTTACCCACTAACACACATAAACTTATTTTCTCACACACATTTCATTCATAATACAGTGACGATGTAATAAGAAACCAACGACTTACAGGTACCAGCCGTGTACTTTTTCTCAACTTTTTCACCATCATACACAGTTGGTATAGACTGTGGGATATAAATACTGTTATAATATAAATCAATACTGAAAAATTAGCTGTCTTTAAGAATTTTAAAAATATACTTGAAGTCAACACACGATAAAATTTCAAAGGAACGAAAAATGAAAAAAATTATTCAAACTTTTTAGTGACTACCTTGAACTGGTTGAGAAAGAATTCCTTGTTGTGTCCCAGTATGTAGACCTTTAGATTCGCGATGGGTACTGACGTATCTGTTTTGGTGGTTTCGTTCGGAAATAAACAAAACATACAATACTAATACACGACATTAATGCATATATAGGTGACGGAAGTTTATCCAAAGGTAGTTTTCTAGAAATAAAGACAAAACCCAAATAGAACACATGCACACGCACACATACACACACACACACACACACATATATATATATATATATATATACTAGCTGCATCCCGTGCTCCGCCACGGTAAATCTTTTTTAAATGTACCAACTTGGGAACAGAACAAAACTAAACACAACACAAACGAACGCAAAAAAAACAAACTAAAAAACAAACACAACACTCATAACATAGACACAATTTAAATGCAATCATACAGGCATATTGCTCACAGTCTAGCCCGTAGCGCCAAATTGCGCCCTTTCCGGTGATTTGCACCCCCCCTCAAACTTTCGATTTGCACCCCTCCCCCCCCGCCCTAAAACTCTCGATTTCCACCACCCCCCCCCCCCTCGCTAATTTTTTCCAACCCACTTTGGCGCCCCCTAAGGTCGGCACTCGGGGACATATGCCCCCTCGCTACGCCTCTCCTATAAAACCCGAAAGATAGAATAATAATTAGAAATCAGCATAAATAATAGGCAGTATTTAAAATATCCGTGTTTTACCTACAATATTTCACTTTATCCTTTTACGAAAATTTTTCCAGTACTAATAATTTTAAAAATTTACAATAGAGTTTCATAACTAAAACCATTGCGAACCTAATGAACGTGATTGCCTTTTATCAATCCATGCTAATTATAATTTTCTAACAATAATTTCCTCTTATAAATCCGAATAATTTGCATTCACATTTTGCTAATTATATTATTGCAACACTAATTCCTTCTATGACGAACGTATATTTGCATTCACATTTTTTATTAGCGTGAGTTTAATGTATTTTTAAATTACCTCCTTTGTCCAAATTAGAAAAGAGTTAAATTAATTTGATTTTTTCTACCGCACTGTTATTGTGTTATTAAAATGTATCCACTTTTTCTAGGAATATAAACGAAAATGATATTTGACATTGATCCTTTTAATATGTTTTAGCAATGTGCATGTATTTAATATTTTCTTTAAGTTATGCAAAAGAGTAAACACAGTGGAAATTATAAAATAGCTCTATGCCGCTATATAAACAAACCCTACTCTACTACTTATAATAAGACACTGCGGTGCACTGAAAAGCACAGCATCGTGCGAATGTTTACTTTTATGGTTCCAAAAGCTATAGCGATGACAGAAGGAAGGAAGGAAGGAAGGACTGACACACGCTCAGCCCGCTTATATTATAGATATATATATATATATATATATATATATATATATATATATATATATATATATATATATATATATACATATGTATATGCCTATATATGTGCTTAAACAAATGCTTATGTATGCTTATAGGTGAGCCGTTGCTCGTGCGTGTGAGTGTATGTGTGTGTGTGTTTGTGTGTGTGTGTGTTTGTGGTTATGTGTGTGTGTTTATGTGTGTGGGGAGGGGATGTATGCTTTAAAACAATAAAAAGCAGCCAGGTATACAATACAATAAGAATGAGATTGGTAGAATCAAGAGACAGAATAAAATGAAACAGAATAGAATTTACCTGGGACAGCCTCAGTCTTAACTGTTTTCATTTTTCTAGACAAATGGAGGAAATGTCTTTAAGAATATATTTATAAGGAAATCTATATATATATATATATATTTCTTTTGCTTCGTTCTTAATTCTATTAAATATTTCGTGTCAACTTGTCCTGCGCTATTTAGGCCGATGACCCTGGATTTTTTTATTTTTTTTTTTTTTGTGGTTTTCTTTTTGGTTGATTCCATAGCTTTTGTCCAACCAAGAACAAACTTTAAGGCAGCAATTGTTTGATTTTGTAGGTGCCTATCCCAGATGAGTAGCAGTACTCAGGGGTAGTCCATAAATGACGTCACACTCGTATGGGGGAGGGGGGGGGTCCGTAATTTCGTGACGGCTTGGGATGAGGGGGAGGGGGGGTTCAGATGGTGTGACGTCACACTTTTGCTTTATAAAAAAAAGCAATGTTAGAAAACGAATTTTGGACGTTATTTCGAGTTTTAAAAAACTGTTTTAATTTATTGTAATAGGAATTGATTAAAATACTCTTTTTTGACAGAGTTCAGACAAGATTTTAGAAAAATATCGATGTTTAGAAAAAAATGAAACTGCAATTTTGATTGGGGTTGTGTGACGTCATTTTAGGGGGGTCTGGCATTATATGACGACGTGTGACGGAGGGAAGGGGGGAGGGAGGTAAAAATCGTCAAAAAAGTCTGACGTCATTTATGTATGACCCCCCCCCCCCCCCACCAGCTGTTAAGCCTCGTCTGTCCGGGTTTCAAACTCGAGACCTCTCGAATATTTTCTCTTATTTAGTCTGTTCACAATAGCAAATGTATTGAAATAGAACAAGTAATTGACACGTTAAATCAGTACTCTACAGAGCGCTACGAACCTGCGTATGAATATAAAGATGACCAGGATTGCAATAAGTAATGCGGACAGCACAATCAGTAAATACAGTATATATGTATCATCCTTGTTTTCTGTAAATTATTTACATTGTGTCATGTATTAAACATGGTGTATATACATTCTTGAACCATACAGGAATGTATATACAAATGCATATGGAAACACAATACATAAATAAAAAATTAAGTAACAAATACACGAGTGAACATAACATACTCATATAAAAATACCATCGGGTCCAATATAGTGATGTTAGTTATGTAAGCAGAGTTTCTTTCAGGCATCTATTACTGGGGAGACTGAAGAAAGTCTACTGCCCCCCCACCCCCAAATTGAAATGAAATTCATATAGAAAATATATGCTTTAACCCCGGAACATTTAGTCCGCCCCACCCCCTTCCGAAAATTTCAAGTACGCCGCCCCCGATGAAAAAAGTTCGATTGAAAGAAACACTACGTACAAGGTATTGTATCTACTCCTGTAAAATGCAGACCCGTTAAAACAACAACCAATTTCATTTATTGGAATATGTATAAATTAATAATTAAATTTGTCAAAAACTATGTTAGAAAACAAATCGATTCCTTGTTCTGGATGTTCAAACTTTCTCTTGGCAAGCGTGTCTCGACCACACACTCACCCTCGGCATTTGGGTCAGCTAGAATCTTGCTTCTTAAAACACTATCTCCGCAGATGGCGTCACACAGGCGTTTGATCTCAGTAGACTCGGGCACACAATCAGGGTCGCATTGTTGTTTGCAGTTGGGCCCGAAAATTGTGTCGATACACTCTGTGGAAGTTTAAGGGTTAAATTGGTTCTAGTTAAAGGGTTAAAGTGGTTCTAAAAGGGTTAAATTTTCCCTATATAAACATTAATAATTTTTTGAAAAACGATGACTGTTTTTAAAACAATGTTATGGAACTTTGGCTCTCTATATCTGGCTCATTTTTTTCATAAAATGGATAAATGAATCGGCTATATATATGTATATATATATATATATATATATATATATATATATATATATATATATATATATATATATATATATATATATATATATAACTTTTGTATAGGATATGCTCACAAATAAAATTTAAATTGCCAACTTATATATAAAAACTAGTTTATTTAACCACACTCAAAGTATGAATTCTATTAAAATAGAAACTGTAGCCTATATAGGGCCTACTGTGTAAATGCTTTAGTTGCAATAAATTAATTTAAATACTAAGTTGCAATAAATTAATTTAAATACTTAAATCTTTACAGATTTTCTTCTGGTGTAAGATCTAAAAAAAATCCTCTTTAGCTCATTCTTTATTTTGCCCTAAATATGTGTCACTGAGATCTCTATAGATAGGCTTATCTTGAGCATGAGTAACTAAACAAAGGAAGAATAAAAACTAAAGTTAACAAGTAAATTAAAATTAAACCAAAACCAATAATCTTTTTTTTTTAAATTTGAGGGATGGAAAAGAAATTTCCATTTTAAAAATAGTTAACATCTATCACTAGATGAGACACACTTGAAGCACCAGAGGCAAAACCTAAACATTCAAACAGCTAAATCGGCTAAATGATAGGCGCGAGAGTTTCAGATCGATCAAAACGACTACATTTTAAAATTAGCTAAAATGAAAAACAAAGACAATTTTTTTTTATTTAAAACTCTACAGTAAAATCCGTATAAAGACTCCGAGCATATGCTAAAAGGAAAACAGTTTCTGTGATTCTGTTTGTATCATGTTATTACTTGTATACGGATGTAGCTTAAGGCTAGCTATACGCTATGATGTAATTGTATGTGGCTTGAGAGTGCCTACATAACAAATGCATCACTTGTATAAAATACACAAAAAATAATTTACCCTGCTCACAGTAGTCTCCCCGCCATCCAGGGGGACATCTCAAACACCGGCCTGTGATGCTGTCACAGGTCTGATTATCACATTTGACGCTGCAGTTGAAGGCACATTCCTGGCCGTAGGTTCCATGTTCGCAGTCTATAAATAGGTTTCAACAATCTTGAGATTGAGTATGATTAAACACATTTTGAGAAAGTCAAAAAAATATGTTTATCAAATTTCGAAACAGTTCTTAAGTCTGTTTAGAACATACTCAAGGCAATTTATGTAATCTTAAAACCGTCTAAAAATGATTAAATATATTTTGATAGAGTCAGAAAAATTTTTTAGATAGTCTTGAGACCGTCTAAACACTTTAATATGCTCTTTTTTTACCTTGATGAGTTTAATAATATTTTGGTATCAAACCGCTATATTAAAACATACTAATAATAATACTGGTAATACTGAAACGAAACCTAATGACGGCATACGTATCAAAACCATGATATCAGTTAAGTTAGAGAATAAAATGTTCACTTGTATAAAATACACAAAAAATAATTTACCCTGCTCACAGTAGTCTCCCCGCCATCCAGGGGGACAACTCAAACACCGGCCTGTGATGCTGTCACAGGTCTGATTCTCACATTTGACGCTGCAGTTGAAGGCACATTCCTGGCCGTAGGTTCCATGTTCGCAGTCTATAAATAGGTTTCAACAATCTTGAGATTGAGTATGTTTAAACACATTTTGAGAAAGTCAAAAAAATATGTTTATCAAATTTCGAAACAGTTCTTAAGTCTGTTTATACATACTCAAGGCAATTTATGTAATCTTAAGACCGTCTAAAAATGATTAAATATATTTTGATAGAGTCAGAAAAATGTTTTAGCTAGTCTCGAGACAGTTAATATGCTATATTTTTACCTTGATGAGTGTAATAATATTTTGGTATCAAACCGCTATATTAAAACATACTAATAATAATACTGGTAATACTGAAACGAAACCTAATGACGGCATACGTATCAAAACCATGATATCAGTTAAGTTAGAGAATAAAATGTTCACTTGTATGAAATACACAAAAAATAATTTACCCTGCTCACAGCAGTCTCCCCGCCATCCAGGCGGACAACATAAACACCGGCCTGTGATGCTGTCACAGGTCTGATTCTCACATTTGACGCTGCAGTTGAAGGCACATTCCTGGCCGTAGGTTCCTTTTTCGCATTCTATAAATTGGTTTCAACAATCTTGAGATTGAGTATGTTTAAACACATTTTGAGAAAGTCAAAAAAATATGTTTATCAAATTTCGAAACAGTTCTTAAGTATGTTTATACATACTCAAGGCAATTTACATACCGAATGCTTTACGTGTAGAAAACACACACACACATATAATATATATATATATATAAATAAATAAATAAATATATATATATATATATATATATATATATATATATATATATATATATATATATATATATATATATCTACGCGACGGCTAATATCAGAGCTACATTGTTTTAAAAAATTCTTAACTTGTGTTTCAAATATCCTCAAAGTTTAGAAATAGATTCATAAAAAAAAAAAAGTTTTACCCTGCTCACAGTAGTCTCCCCGCCATCCAGGGGGACAACTCAAACACCTGCCTGTGATGCTGTGACAGGTCTGATTCTCACATTTGACGCTGCATTTCAAGTCACAATCCTGGCCGTAGGTTCCATGTTCGCAGTCTATAAATAGGTTTCAACAATCTTGAGACAGTCTAAAAGTATGGCTAAAAGATCAATCAGAAATTGTTACCTCCGCTTCGTTTCAAATCGGTTAATTCCAAATTATCTGCTCCTAACCCGACTATACGATTGTAAACATTCGGGGTGAACCACAGCTCACCTGACAGGTTGGGATGAGGGTGGTGGCTAAGCTGCGTGGTGATTATAGTCTCCGTGAAGAGAATTATATATATAGATATTTTCCATACCAATAGTACTGTCTGTTTTTATTGTTTACCTTCTATTTACTAGTACTAGCGTGCTCTTCGGGATAGAAGAAAATCTGATGATATATGTAAGAAGCGTTCTATCAATGCGTTACCAATCATGTATTATTAGACGTGTGAGCTTTTTGTTTCTAATACTGAGTTTAAATTTAAATGTTAACAATGCCTGCGCCTATATTATATATATATATATATATATATATATATATATATATATATATATATATATATATATATATATATATATATATATATATATATATATCGGGGCACTTGTTTACCTACCGCATGAAATCATGGTGAGGTAGAACACACTGTGGTGATCGCCCAGGTTACACTACCTCAGGGGGTCCGCGTACGGTCACTGGCTGTTTAAATTTACTATAGCGCCCTGATGCTCACAAGATAACCCAGAGAGCCTAATAGCTTATTGAAATATCGCTCACGGGATACCATTGGGCATCAAATTGCGCCCTGCAGGGGCAAGTGCAAACTCGACTGGTTAAATTTATTAAACGACTATAAAGCCCTAACGTATCCATATCCGATCGTGCTTTTGAAAAAGAACGTACGCGCCATAGTGCTCTCGGGTAATCTTGTGGCACCATATCACCCCCCTGCGAGGACGCGCCTGATTCGATAAAGTCAACGATTATTGTTATTGATAAAGACACAATGTCCTTAGTGTATAGCCCTTTTTTAAACGAACGTAGGTCCTCATTTCTCACAATAGGGTTGAAGTATTAACGCTGAATATAGTAGTCTTCCTACACGCTATGATAACGGACATCAAGTGCTAAGATAGCCGATTAAGAACTCTGGGCGCCAAACCGTGTATTGACAAAAGACCCTTCCTCTTTCACAGAAAACGTCTCGAGAGTATTCTCATCAAGTATCCAAAGTTTCATGGCATTCGGATGAACGGTGTCAAACCGCATCCTATTTGTATTTTTAATACTGTATATAGAGAAAAATCGCACCCTTGCGAAATTAAAAACGTTTTTTTTTAAAGGAATCCTCACCTTTAGTGTTTTCATCTACTCCCCAAAGTTTCAAGGCGGTTGGATGATTGGTGTCAAACCGCAAACGACTTTAATTTTATATACCATGTTTATAGAATAATTGAATATCGCACTGCCGGGGTCACCACTGCGACTTTTTGAATTTAATTCTCGCAAACACCTCCCCAGGAATATTCTAAAAAACTTCCGAAAGTTTCATAAAAATAAGGTGTAGTAATGTATAAAAGACACACACACACACACAGAGATACACATACATAGCTTTATAGATAGATGAAGAGATTGCTATTTCTGGTTTTACAATTGAACCCACGGATCAAAATGTGTGGATCCTATACGTTACCTTTGTAGCAAAACGCTCGTGATGAGAAGCACTCGACGCATGAGCTCTCGACATTGTTACAGGCCTCGGGTTGGCACTTACGCTGGAACTTAGAGGCACATCCTTGGTCGAAATAGGGATTGGTGCATACTAAAAACATGTACAACGTATCATTAGTAATATCAGAGTTATCAAAAAGCCCCCTATTACACTACCGCAGGCTCACCGCGTACGGCACATGGCTTCTCAATACTAACATATGTGCAATAGTGCTCACAGGATAACCCATACCGCCAATTAGCATCCTGAAACAATAATGCAGATTGCGTCATCGCTATAGTGATACAAATCAATAGGATTTTTTTCTTTAACATGTAGGAAAAAAATTATTTGAAGTGTTATAAACATCAGTTATGACTGATGCAACTTGTTAGCGGTATTAGTGGTTTTTTATTATATGCTCGATCTCAAGTTCTAATTGGTCGTCTACCCACACTAATGCATGAAAATATAGTGTATATATATATATATATATATATATATATATATATATATATATATATATATATATATATATATATATATATATATATACACTACAGTATCTAACGTTAGACCACTTAGCCCCTACAAAAACCTCAATAAATAATCTACTTCTGAAGTAACAACAACTGATGTTCTTAGATCTCAACCCATTTGTGTAGCATGTTATGTAATTTATGTCAATCTTGGTTAAGCAGGGAAGTTATCAGACACATACAATTGCTACCCCCTCAAATTTTTTTACCTACATAATACCAAGCCCTCACCATAAAACTCCATCTCTTTGTAGGTAACATAGATTGCTGCTCTTAGATCTCAGCCGACAAGAGATAACATCTCTAATGTAATTTATTGCCCTAAAGGCGCAGCACGGAAACAATGGTGAAATCAGTATGACTAATCTGCTTCTAAATTTAACTAACCTCAATCCAGTATCAGATACATATTATTAGACACATATTAGGTAGGACTAATTAATTTATTAAAGCCTTTTAAAACAAAAATAGTAACAACTATTAAAATTAAATTCAAGGAGCGGATTCTAGGTTTAAGTCTCGTCACACAATCTATTTCAATTTCAGATAATTTTGTTTGCTAACTAAAATAATTAGAATCTACAGCTAGATTCTAGATATTTCAGACAATTATATTTTTTTTTATTATTATGTCTATTTGTTTTTATTAATTATTGAATTATTTTGAATCGAATATAGATCTCAATGTTTTTTTTTAATTAAATTTAATTTTTCTTGTAGTTTAATTTAATTGAATAAGTAGATTTTAGATTCTGTGTCTACCTAGCGTAGCCAGTTTCGTGGACAACATGATTAGATTTTGAGCTAGATTTTATATCTTAATATTAAATAAATATTCCAATTAAATGTTATTATATTTTTTGACGTAGGTGAATGTCAAGCGTATTTGTTTTATTAACAGAAGTCTTGTGTTAATTAAAACGAAGTTTATTGTTTACTGTCCCTAACAAAAGCAAAGTGTCGAGAACATATTCGCATTTGATTTGCCGCTGCTTCACTCACGCCACTTTGATAAATATTGGCTAACAATTGACAGCGTCTACGTTCTGTTAATTGTCGATCTCTATCACCTTAGTTTCATATAACTCTTGGCTGTCGAAGTAAACGAATTCCTTTAGATCTGCAACTTCTTGTATCACAGCCTTTTACAGCACAGATTGTCATTTTGAATGTGGATCCGTAACGTCATATCAAGGACTCTATACCAGGCATGGATGTTTGTCAAATACAGACATAACCCATAAATCCAACTCTAACTTTAACCATAAACAGTGAGTTTGCTTGTGTGTTTGCATTGTGTTTGTGCTTTTATTTGTGTTTCTATTTACGTTTGTTTTTTCTTTTGTGTTTGTGTGTGTGTGTTGCGTTTGTGTTTTCGTTTGTGTTTGTTTTTGCATTGTATATATATATATGTATATATATATATATATATATATATATATATATATATATATATATATATATATATATATATATATATATATATATATACATACATATAGCTCAAATGGTTTATGTGGCTCTGTATGAGGCGTAAAGCGGACAGAGCACGGTGCCTAAAGTGTTTATTATCTAAAATAATGATTAGAAAAATTATTATAATATGAGGTTTTGTAAAACAAGTTTCATTTCCTAAACGTATAATTTTAAATAAAGTCATGTGGAAAAAATAAAGTCAAAGAATTTGAATCATCTTTCAAAAAAAAAAATTTAAGTGTTATTTTTAATTACTTGCCTTCATTGATCACAAAAGTTTTTTACTTATCTTTATGAAAAAATATTATATCGGGGGTGGGGGGGGGATACTTTTTATTATTTTGTCTTGATGTTAAAAAATGTAAATAATTTGCGTTGATTGATCAAGTGTAATTTGGTAGGTAAAGCACGGATATTGTAAATACTGACTTTAATTTATTTTATACACAGAACGCACTGCACTGTTTACTAATTATTTTTAATCAATAACAGTTAAGAAGCCGCTACTAAATGTCCTCTATGTTTGCGGACAAGCTAGTGGTATTAAAGTTGTTCACTAAATTGAATCAGGCGTGTCCGCCGGTGCCCCGGCTATGTTCGATTTGCCGCCCTGTGTTATCTTGTAAGCGCTATGGTGCAAATGTTTATATTAAAGAGTGCGATAGGCTGTGAATAAAAAGTGTTACTATAGTTGCACTACAAATCAAATGCAGAACATCAGTTTGGCGTCCCGACAGGGTGCAATTTAGCGCCCCGGGCATTCTCTTGAGCTCTATGGTGCCTAAGTTTGTTTTAAACTGTGCGATAGACAATGTATAAGAAGGGTTACAATGGCCATTATTTAATTCGAAACTGGTCATCCTCTAGCTCTCCGGGAATTCCCGTGATTGCTATGGCACCGACATTCGGTTTGAACTGTTTGATAGCTTACGGATAAGATGGAGTAATTTAGTTGTTTACCAAGTTGAATCAGGTGGATCAGCCGTTGCCCCGGCAGGGTGATGTTTGGCGCCCTGGGCTATACTTTGAGCACTATGCTTTTATGTTAACATTTAAGTTTGTCTTATATTCCTGGTTACTGTTTGCGTTTAGGTTTATGTTTGTGTTTGATTTTGTGTTTGTGTTTGTGTTGGCATTTGCGCTTGCGTTTGTGTTGGCGATTGTACTTATGTTTATGTTTATGTTTTCGTTGTGTTTGTCTTTATGTTTCCGTTAGTGTTGGTGTTTGTGTTTATTTTCGTATTTGCATTTTTGTTTGGCGTTACGTTTGTGCTTGTGCTTTCGTTGTTTTTTTTTCGTTTAGGTTTGCGTTTATTTTATGTTTGCGTTTGTTTATGTGTTTATGTTTAGTTTTTTGTTGGTTGGGGTTAGGGTTAATTAGAAAAGTAATATATTTCCTAAACCCGGACAAAGCATGGTATATATTATGTTTAATAAACACATAAATCATGGTCCTTTATATGGGAAAAAGGCATAACCCCCTCTACCCGTCAATTACCTCTGATCATTCACCCCTTCCCATCCCCCGACATCCCCCCCCCCCCGAGTAATCACCCCTTGTCAATTACCCCCGCAAAATATGACATTACTCCCCCCCCCCCCACACACACACACGGACATTGCTTTAAGTTGCAGGTAGGATTAGTGTTATGTTCATGTTCATGTTCATGTTCATGTTCATGTTCATGTTCATGTTCATGTTCATGTTCATGTTCATGTTCATGTTCATGTTCATGTTCATGTTCATGTTCATGTTCATGTTCATGTTCATGTTCATGTTCATGTTCATGTTCATGTTCATGTTCATGTTCATCTTCACGTTCACGTTCACGTTCACGTTCACGTTCACGTTCACGTTCACGTTCACGTTCACGTTCGTGTTCGTGTTCGAGTTCGTGTTCGTGTTCGTGTTCGTGTTCGTGTTCGTGTTCGTGGTTGTGGTTGTGGTTGTGGTTGTGGTTGTGGCTGTCGATTATACATTAAATAATTATATTTCAATTGAAATGGGATAACTTCGTAATTCTACAATTGGATGCAAATATTACTCACAATAGTTACATTCCTTATGCCAGTAAACACTGGGCACATAACATTTCTGAAGATCATCGCAATCTTTTTTCTGTAACGGGCAAGAACAGACGTGCTCACACTCCAGGCCGAAATGAAAGGGGTCACATTGGATGTCTGTTGTGGTAGACAAATAGGCAAGTTTAATGGCAAATATCTGATCATTGTCAGCAACACACACTACTCAAAGATATTGTAATTCTGATTGTAAATTAATGTTCCCCTTCCAAACTTGGCGGTGTATGACATTTCATATATAAGCATTATATAAAACTAGCCAGCGGTACCCGTTTTACGTGAATTATAGACCTATATATTTTAAAATGGTGTACTTGTTTGAGAAAAATAATTTATGAGATAGTTATTGATCAAAACTCAATGTGCTTTACTACACGCTGAACGATATTAGTGACAAAGCAAAGAAATAACTTTTTAGCTAAAAATACGACACATTTAAGATAACACAGGCACACACTGGTTAAGTGACTTAAATGATTCCGTTAAAAATCTGGCTATTCAATGGTCATTACGTTGTTTTTAAGTAATTTGTATTAGTTTGAGCGATAACATTGTATATATTTCATAGCGTACGTCTTGATAAGTAGATCTATAGATCTAGATCTAAATCAAATTTGAATGAAGTAGTTCCTTTCTTTATAGTCTAAAATCGGAAGATTCAAATATAAAAAAAAATTAAGTTTGCTTTGATGTGTCACGATCCTTCACAACCTGCGTGGTATTATGTACACTATCATCTCAGCTATTTTGGCACCTTATAAAACACGGAGAATGAAAGACGTATTTAAAAAGCTTAATTTACGCGAATACGCCTATTCTTTCAAATTAATTTTTTTATCCCAAATTAGCCAGTTCCATAGCTAAACAGATTTCTATAAAATAATTAAGGCCTGAAATAGTTTAATATAGAAATTTATTTTTGGAATAGATTCTAGTGTAGATGGTGTCTAAATCTAGGTCTTAGCTACTTAGCGTCTACGTCTAGTTTTTGCGTAGATTTGGATCTAGTCTATATCTAGAATCTCTAGATCTAGAATCCAAATAGATTAAATACATTTTATAAATTTAGGTCGGAAAAATGTCATATCGTACGTAGATCTAAATCAAATTTAAATGAACTAGTTCATTTCTTTTTACTCTAAACTCGGCAGATGACGTCATATATTAATGTATAAGCATTAGTGACGTCATTGTTTCACGGGTTCTTTTTCACAACTATAAACACTTTTCCTGTTGCATAATTAAAACTGTTTTTCTACATTCGAATATGCCTTTATTTTTTATTTGTCTTCTTTAAATAAAATGTTGGTTATACATTTAAAACATCTACCATATTATTTTCAACCAAAGTCCGTATCAAGTTCTCTATACATCGCTGAAGATTCTAATGTGATACCCTGCGAAAATACTTTGCGAACTGAGAGAGAGAGATAGAGAGAGAGAGAGAGAGAGGGAGAGAGAGAGAGAGAGAAGTGCTCACATGGGCTTTTAAATATTAGGATTTGCAGTTCTGTATCAAGCTTTAGCGATTTCTTGTAATCGGGATTGGAAATAATTCTACTTTTGGTTTTTCAAAATCCTATAACTTGAGTATTGTTTCAGATAGATATACAAAATTTGAATTGTCAATAAAACATTGAATTATCTGCCATCTTTCCAATTTTGAGTAATTTCCGTTGTCTAGAAGTAGTACTTTACGCCCTTTCCGATTTCTCAAAAAATATTCCGCACTATTTTACAGACATTGTTTGCTGCTCACTTCGTGTGCAGTTTTTTTTCTACGTGTTTCTAATCTATTTTAAAAAGTTTAAGTAATTAAAAATCATGTCTATACCCAGAGTTGCCATCCCTCACTATGTTATATATGTACATTCGATAAAGTTAAGGGGAGATCACTCCCGCTTTTTCAGTTATGGAGAGATTTTTCATAACTTTTTGTTATTCCGTGATTTATTATTTCGAATTGTGTATTTACAATCATTTCGTATAAGCCGTTTACTAATACACACATAGCACCGCAATTTTCACACCATATCCCCAATAATAAGCGCAGTAAACATACTCAGCACACAAGAACCACAACTGCTTACTCGCCTCCAATAACCTCAACTTCACAAAAGTGCATGTGCTTGCCAGCTATAACAACACTGATTTCCATTTCCGACATTGCTTCTGTAATGCGTAGGCCAGGTGCCAGCATCACTCGGCTTCTGCTGTATTTAAAGAAAGGGTTACTAATATTCCAACCCCAACTGGAATGCTTTGCAGACTTAAAGCCTATGTCCATAACCTCGCCACCTGCAATGATCGAAATAAACTTACAATTACTTGGTCTTAAACGAGAGGTTTATTTTCCAGATATTTTCCTCCTGGCTACTTGAGTAGGGGGAGGGGGGGCTTAAATTTATTGGGGAAGGTTGAAAGTTATTAAAGTATATATTTTATTTATATAACTTCTATTTCGTTCACAGCGAGAGACGGTGAACTTCATTTGGGGGTGGGGCATATACCTTCCCTTCCCCTTCAAAGATGCCTCAGAGGATATAGGTGTGCTTTATATGAAATTATATTTTTAAAGAAAGATTATCTATATACTACTAAAACTCAAGTTTGTTTACATGTTTGAATATTTATTTTTTTATTTTTTTGTCTGATTTCTTACTGTAAGGAAACTGCTTTATATGGGGGCTGTCAAATAGTATGTAGGTAGAGAATAATTTTTGATTGCAGACAGACTGTTAATCACACATTTATTTAAAGACGTTAATTAATTTATTGATTTATTCATAGGTAGATTAACCACATTTTTTAAAAAAGATTTGAAAAACGACTAGACTCGATGGAACCGTGACGTCACAGTTTTTTGTTTACTTTTTTAGTACAATAAAATGGCGGCGCTATCGAAGAAGATTGTGTTCCCATTCAAAAGTTTAACGCGTTCTAAATCTAATTTTCTGTCGGCAATAACTTTAACAATACGACCGTTTGCTGTATTTATTACGTTCCAACACTTAAAATCAATTTTCAACTGTCTTTTTCATTTAGTTTTACGATAAATTTCACTAGATCTACAGATCAGCTGTCGAAGGAAGAACATGTTATAAAATGAAATCTAGATTTTAGATCTAGATCTAGAATCTAGATCTAGCACTAGGGCACTAGACTTTACGTAAATTCTAGATCTATACTTAACGCAAATTCTACATCTAGAATCTATTTCAGGCCTTATTTTATATAAATCTTTGTTTAGCTTTAATGACCATCTAATTCGAGAATACATCGGATTTATCTGTCTAGGTTCTAGAGCTAGATATAGTAGGATTGGAGGCGTGGTCGGTTGCTAAAAACAATGGCGTCCGGACCGGACGCATGACTTCCGACTATTTTTAGGCTATGTTTACCACGAGCAAAATGGCGGGTTTTCACGTTATATAAACAAGCTAAACGAGTCGTAGAATCTAGATCTAGATAATTCTATCTAGATCTAGATAATTTTAAACCTTCATTATTTTATATAAATCTTTGTTTGGTTAATTTAAGATAAAATTTAATTTGAAAGTTACAAATACTAGACTTAGATCTAGATCTATGCGCGTAAATCAAGTTGCATAAGGAGACACAAAGTATTAAAGTATAGTATAAAAATTCACCTGTGACGTCACGAGTAAAGAACTAAGTTGTTAGTGTAATCGGCTCTCATACGGGTGGCACAGGTTCTAGAACAATACGTCAATGATTTTTTTTTTCTTAATTTTTTTTTTTTAGATGTGAATGATAAAGTTGCCTATCTGAACTTGGCGGGATACAGGGCAGGTGAAGTAGAGTTCATCTGTTTCTTTGTCCTAAGCATATGAAGGGATAGTGTGGTCAGAGACATGCTCGGTTTAAATCGTTTTTTAAGCGATAAAAACATGTTGTCTGAGACTTGGTGGGACACTGGGCAGGTGAAGTAGAGTTGAGTAGGTCACCTGTGACGTCAGTATATGAAGGGATAGTCCGAAATCGGTGTTTTAAAAGATTAAAAACATATTTTTTAATGTGCGGTCTGTTTTTTGTGACGATAAGTGACACTGCAGTAGCGTAGCGAGGGGGGGGGGACATATGTTCCGGGCGCCGACCTTAGGGGCGCCAAAATGGGTTGGAAAAATAAATTGAAAGGTTGAGGGGGTGCAAATCGAAAGTTTGAGGGGGGGGGGGGTGCACATCAAAAGTTTGAGGGGGGGGAGTTCAAATCGAAAAGTTTGTCCCCGGGCGCCGGGAAGGGACGCTACGCCTCTGAGTGACAGACGTGATGTTTTTTTATGGATGACCCCCGAAACCCACAGTTATCCAACGGATGACGGGTAGTCTAGTATAACCTAAATGCCGTAGAGGACAAAGTTGTGTATACAGTAGAAAATCTCATCTTTATTGATGCATGTGATGAGATTTGTATAAACAATAGCTAAATATGTTCCCTGTGATGGACCAGATTTTGTCTAATAAAAGAGAAATCCAAACATTTTGGCTGCGAATGAAGTAATGTTTTGAAACATGTTCTATTTTACTGTAACGAACTACTTTTTGGATCGTTCATGTAGATGATGATGCTATTTATATAAGACGGTCTAGCGAAGGAAACCCTCCAGCTCCTAGATTTCAAACAATTTGAGTTGCTTGTATCCCCATCCACGGTGATAGGGTCTGTCGCCTGCTGTTTTAGAGCCAGGTTTCTTCCTATGGTCAGCACATATGGAATAAATAAATTCTAGAAGTTAGGTTTGGATTGAAATGAAGATCAAACTTAAGTTTAAGTTTAGTTTTTTTAATTTGGTAATTAATATTATAGTGCAAATTCAAAATGTTCTCTGTTTTCATAAGAGGAAAAGGAAGTACAAAAGGAAAATAAAGCACATAAAAAGAAAAATATCAGTAAATGTAATAGTCATATTCAATAACAGACGTAAAAAAAAAAATAAGACATAATTAAAGTAAGCTATCGCTTGATCTACTTTTAACCGTCGTCATGGTAATGATAGCCGCGGGGAACAATAACACCGAGGTTCCGTTTTTACATTATTCCATGGTTAATATTAAATGCTCATACTTGTAATCGTTATTTTTGCGTGTTTTGGGCGAGACATCTTGTTTTAACAATAGGCAGATAGTGTTTGATGTGAAGTAGCCTTTTATACAATTTTTGGCCATCGCGCAGAACATAAGGTAAAAATAACTTTGATTTCCGTATTTAATACTATTTTGAAAATACACCAACTTATTATAACATATAAAACATTATATATTATGTCTTATTAAACTAATTTCATTAATTTAAAACATTGAAAAAAATGAATGTCAAGAACACTAGCAGACAGCACATTTGGGCAGATCGTTCAATCGCGTCACAACAACATTTCTTGAAAATTAACCAACCGTATCAGTCATAGCACCGTAGCCATTTATTAACAAACTCTTTTTTTATCATTTTCTAAATCTCTATAATAAAAATTGGGTAACAGGACAAATGATCCCAGGACAAATTATCTCAGACAAAATATCTCACGGACAAAAGATACCAGGACAAAAAAATTCAGGGCAAATGATATCATGGACAAATGATCTCAGACAAAATATCTCAGAAAAAATATCTCACAGCAAAATTGTAATAGTGTATTGGATGATTTCAGTTGATCTGCACATTTTTATTGACTGTCATATGGTATTGTTTACTATATGTAATATTGTTTATAGGCCTATATAATAGTTTTTAAGAAATATTTGCAGCATAAATGTGTCATATTTCATTAAACATGTTAAAATTCAGATTACTAATATAGTATGTGAAGATTAAAGAAATTTTTCGATAGCCAGCTTAGGTGGGCTTGCCAAAGATGAGACAATCCTACCACGTCAAGTGGACGAAACTAGATCAAAGGGAATTAAATAACAATAAAGACACAACTTTGTAACAAGGTGGCCGCCCCTTTGATGGCAGAGACATACCTTAAGGCACGGGTTCCCAAACTGGGGGTCGCGAAGGGCTATCTATGGGGTCGCCAACTGGTAGACTAAACCCTAGCATTGAAAAAAACGTAAATATCTAGAAGAGTATCTGAAATTCGGCTTTACTAACATCAGTGAAAATGGAATAGAGAAGAAGCAATGCCTACTGTATGAAGTTGTTCTCAGTCACGAGTTTATGAAATCTTCAAAACTAAAACGTCATTTGAGACGAGTCATTCGGAACACACCAAAAAAGATATGGAGTTCTTTCATCGGCATGAAGCTAGTTGCAATCGTCAGAGACTTAATTGAATAGGAAGTTAATTCTTGGGGATTCCAGTGCAGTAAAGATGCAACATACATCTCTGCCTAATATTCAGCGGCTTATAGCAGATGGGTTAAAACGGATGGTGCGCCATCTACGTTCAGGTCAAAATCGGGCTTTCAGAAAACAGAAAAGATTTAGCTCCCTAACCACTGTCCTTGCCATCATGACTCCATTGCTAGTAAAAGTCGTAAATTATATTAAATCTGGAGACTTCAAAGAACTGAGCAAAGACATGAATAAAGATCACGAGGTTCTACTTTTCTACATTACAGTACGCTGGCTGTCAAACGGAATGTTGTGAATCGTGTTTTTGAATTGAAATCTGAAATCATATTGTTCTTGGAAGTGCAAAGGAAACAAGACCTTTTGGTATGCTTAAAACGACATAGAGTGGTTGGAGAGAGTATGATACCTAGCTGCAAAATCGGCGAAGAAAATAAATCTTGACAATATTGTAAATTTGAGAAACTCTGCACTGTGCTAGATGGGCATCTTAAATCTCTTGAAACCAAAATACAGCGCTATTTCTCTGGGCTGAAAAAAGAAGAATCTGCATTGACGCATTACCCATTCTGTTCTTCCCTTGATGTTGCAAGCATTCCAGATGAATTACAAGATGCATTCTTTGATTTGCAGAATGATTTCGCGTAAGATGAAAAAATGTTCACAGAATTTTGGTGTAGTATTCACCATTCATACCCAAACGTAAATTGATTGACTTTTCGAGAGTAGATTTTCAACACTATTCTCCGATTATAAAAAAAATTAAGAAATAAATTGAATGTTGATAATGACATAGGTTGGCGTTAATAAAAACTTAACCTCGAATGTTTGGTAAATAGCATGCAGTTTTAATCATGGTATTAAAACAGTTATCAAGAGTAGTTCATATTGAAAGTCTACTAGAAAATCTTATTTTAGTGCTTATTAATTTCCATACTAATTTCGACTTTTTAATTCTATGGGGGTCGCGGGTCACTTACTTTTTATAAAAGTGGTTCGCCAGTCGAAAAAGTTTGGGAACCACTGCCTTAAGGGAACGAAATCCACCCTCCATGAACAACACAACTAAAATCTAAAGTCAATAGTTATGCGTCGGTCACACCTTAGTGATTAGGTGACAAATGCTTATTTAAGACGAACATCGGTCAACTCGGAGCTACGTTTGTCGTAGTGTGCATGCAAACAAAGCAGTATTAGTGGAGATTACTCAGCTAAGGCCTCTCAAAAAGGGTATAGGACATTTGCTTCTGGTGATTTATGTTTATAAAAGCCAGAAGTGGAACAGCAGGCAAGGAGATTTGGAAATGTGAAGATAGAATATGTAAAGCAAGAGTTCATACAATACGTGATCACATAGTATTGGAGAGGTGTGATCATAACGATGTACCTGCCGGCATAGAAACGTAAGCGTTTCGTTTGTGTTCATGATGCAATAAAAACAATAATTTAACGTTACAAACCTAAAGACCCATTCACATTTTTGAAAAAATATTTCGTGTGTTTTGAACATTAATGTTGTATGTTTGTTTTATACATTATCATTTATTATACATTTCAGGAATAGGTTAGTTTTCATTTTTACTTTTTTAAATCAAATGCTGTTAGAAGGATTAAGTTTAATAAATCTTTTGATGCTTTGTTAAGTTTAACAGATTCATTTTAATCACAATTATTACGCGTAAAAAGTAAACAAAACCATATTGACAGTCAATAAAAAAAAGTTCAAATCAACTAAAATCATCGTACATACTTTTAAAATTTTGCTGTGAGATATTTTGTCTGAGATATTTTGTCTGAGATTATTTGATAATAATATCATTTGTCCTGATATATTTTGTCCTAGTATCTTTCGCCCGTGAGATCATTTGTCATTGAGATCATTTGTCCTGATATCATTTGTCCTGAGATCATTTGTCCGTGAGATATTTTGTCTGAGATATTTTGTCTGAGATCATTTGTCCTGAGATCATTTGTCCGTGAGATATTTTGTCTGAGATATTGTGTCTGAGATCATTTGTCCTCAGATTATTTGTCATGGAACCGGTCGAATTCGTGCTTTCAGATTAAAAAGTAAAAGATCTAGCTCCGAAATTAACGGGAATCGACACAGTTCACCATTAGGCCCCAGTCAGGAAGTTTCTTACTCCTCTCTTACAAAAACTACGAAAATAAACATCGCTAATTACATTCAATCTGGAGCCTTTAAAAGCCATCTGTTTAACCCATTAACGCCGACTGTCGCGAAAACGCGACATACCGATTTTGCGCTTAGCATAAATTATACGCATACAATTATCCTACTTCTGCCGGTACCTTTACTAATATTTAGGAAAAGACCCACAAACCATTGCATTGCTATTGAGTACCCACATCAGTGGCATTATACTGGCATTTAATACCGACAGCAGTGTTATTGAGTACCCACATCTTCAGCACTGAGTACCAACATCAATGACACTGTACACCCACAGATTCTCCACAAAGTAGGCTACCCACAGCAGTGATACTGAGTACCCACTGCTAAGGCTAGGTACCCACAGCAATGTAATCGATTGCCAAAGGCGCCAGCACTGAGTACCTATAGCAGTGTCAGCAAGAACCGACTGCAGTAACACTGAGTACCCACAGCTTCAACACTCAGTAAACTTCTTAAATACCATTCAATCTGGAGCCTTTAAAAGACGTCTGTTTAAAAAGTAGTACAAAAAAATGGATTCTGTATTTTGTTTAATAAATACATGCTCACCCAATTGTGATGTGGCATGTACCCTTTATACTCTCATGTGGCATGTGTTAGGTCAGAATTCCACAAACATCCATTCACTAGATAATTACAGGGTACACTGTTTGCATTTTCCTGTATGAAGCTGTTCTGGTACCCGCTGTTCCTGTATTGCATGTTCCTGTATGAAGCTGTTCTGGTACCAGCTGTTCCTGTATTGCATGTTCCTGTATGAAGCTGTTCTGCTACCCGCTGTTACTGTATTGCATGTTCCTGTATGAAGCTGTTCTGGTACCCGCTGTTACTGTATTGCATGTTCCTGTATGAAGCTGTTCTGGTACCCGCTGTTCTTGTATTGCATGTTCCTATATGAAGCTGTTCTGGTATCCGCTGTTCTTGTATTGCATTTTCCTGTATGAAGCTGTTCTGGTACCCGCTGTTCTTGTATTGCATGTTCCTGTAAACTAAACTGTGCTGTGCAACAAGCTCCCGTAACAACTGTTCCCGCAAGACGCTATCCGTTTAAGAAGTTGTTCCTGCAACAGACGTCCTTAAACAACGTTCCCATACGAAGTGTTCCTTGGCCAGTCTAGCAAGTCACGAAGTGAGCCGTGTGAAGACTACGCTGATGTCTACCCAACTCATCGTTGATATCCTTTAGTCTACCAACCCAGAAGCCCAGTGTATTTTGTGTGTGAGCGTGTGAAGGTGCAGCAGCCTGCTGATATATTGGACCAGCACTCCTGACCTACAATCACACTCTGGGGTAAGTGCCTTTTGTATCAGCCCTCGTGCGGTGCTCTCGGAAAGCAATGACTCTGGTTTTCTTCTACCATTGGGTTTAGATATACCCGCGTGAAATTCTCTATAGTCGTAGAGGTTAAGTAAACTTCCTGAGTTGCCATTACTGGGGTTTCTTGGTTATTACTTGGCAATGGGCCAGAAGTATAAAATTTGCCAAGAGAGTAAACTACTAGAGTGGGCTGAAAATAAACTAGCAGAAGCAGAAGAAAAACATAGAGAGGAAACAAAACTAAATATAGAGTTAGTCGAACGAGAGGCTAAGAGAGCTTTAGAAAAACTAAGAATAGAATCAGAAGAGATGTTTTAATTAAAAACCCTCGAATTGGAGCAACAAAGTTTGGGTAACCAACGGGTAGTTGAACAAACAAAATCATATGTCCCACGTCTTAAGCTGATTAACTTAAAAAGTAACGGTGGTCCAATGGACATGGAGGTAGTGATAGGTATTTTTGAAAAAGAAGCTAGAGAGGTAGGGTTAGATCAAAGATATTGGTGCCATGAGTTCAGGAAAGTTCTGTTAGACAGAGGCTGTGATGCCTGGTTAACTGAGCTAGGAGCAGAAGACTACACCAAATTAAAACGAGAAGTTCTGAAACATTTTGGGCTGACAGAGTCAGGCTACAGCAATAGGTTTAACTCATCCAAACCCAACTCTGAGGACAAACCAGGAAGCTACATTAGGATAACTAGACATTATTTGAAGAGATGGGTCGAACTAAGCGGGATAGAGAAAACTTATGACGGTCTGTTTGATCTGATTCTTTAAGACAAAATCTTAAGGACAGTAAGTGAAGACATCAGGCAACACATACTAATACATAATCGTAGGACTGTTGACGAGGTGGAGAAACAGTGTGACAACTATTTCGCTATATTCCCGACGAAACAGCTAGGCGACTCTCCAGATGCAACGACAGAACTTATAGCTACAATAGCAGAACCAATGCATCAAAAGATGACCGACGTCTTAGTAGATCAAATTCTCCGCACTCTAGACACAGCTATAGACACAACACACGTAGCTCGAAATCACCGCAACTTTGGACCTCGCCTATCACACTTCACAAGATATAGACAGAATTTTGACTCAGACAGGTATAGTTATGTGCAGTCACCGGGTCCATCTCGACAAACTACACGGACTTATAACAACTCGCCTCGACAACAAACGAAATGTTTTTCATGCGGCCTAAAGGGCCATATAGCAGCTGATTGTAATGTCGATACCGAGCGGACACAACGACAGGGGCGTAATAATTCACCTAATGTGGATAAGAGCAGAAACAAACAGAAGAAGGTCAGTTTTAGAAGCAAAAAAAGATGACTAGTCCCGGAGTTTAGTGGAGAGTGCGAAGATTGCGATCAGTGTATCAACCACATGAAGTTTACCTTGCCAATAGGGAACATAGTTAGCGATCTGTGGGAAAAACATTGTAAGGGAAAACTACCTATCGTCTCAGGGAACCAGACAGTTACTGTTTTGCGCGACACAGGTTCTGTAGTCATAGCGTGTAGGAAACAGTTAGTGGACAGAAGTAGATGGAATCGTGGTAGGATGACGATTAAGACAGCCAACGGTGTCAGCAAGAGAGTGCCTAGAGCGTTGGTGAGCATTGAAACTCTTTATCTTACTGGAGAGTTTCTAGCCGTCCTCAAAAATTGTTGGAAGTCTGCAAAAAAGGGCAATAAGAAGTATACACTTGTAGACGGCTTGTTGTTCAAAGTCGTCGGACACAGTAGAGGGGAAGATCAAATTCGTTTAGTCGTTCCATCAGCACTTAGAGATACTGTGTTAAAACTAGGCCACGACACACCCATGGCCGGCCACATGGGGTTGGCTAGAACCAAAGCCCGGATTTCTCAGAGTTTTGATGGCCAGGCGCAGCTGGAGACAAGTTTGCCAAGTTAGCCTTTGATATTGTTGGACCATTAAGGCTTACACAGAAGAGAAATGGGTTTATCCTAACGGCTATAGATCTATGTACAAGATGGCCTGAAGCGGTACCTCTTAAAAGTATAACTGCATCGGAGGTTCAAGATGCTCTGGTCTCAATTTTTACTAGAATGGGATTCCCTGAAGTTATTTTGTCGGATAATGGGTCCCAATTTACGTCAGAAATTTTAAACAAGGTTTCGAAGCTGCTAGGTATTAAACTGGGCAAGTTGAAAGATAGAATGGTACTTTCAAGGAAATTCTGAGAAAAATCACAGCAGATAGACAGGAAGACTAGGACAAATTTATACCGGCAGCTCTGCTTGCCTACAGGGAAGTCCCAAATGAAATCACTGGCTATTCACCCTTCGAACTCATGTTTGGTAGAAAAGTTAGTGGACCTATGAACATACTCAGGTCCATTTTTACAGGCGAAGGAACTAGCGACTGTAAGACTAAGTTAGCATATGGCTACTTACTTGACTTAAAACAAACATTACAGTCAGCGTGTAGGCACGCTACGAGAAAGACAGAACTGAGTAAAGATAAATACAAAGAGTAATAAGACAAATCAAGTAAAAGACATTAGAATTGGCGACCATGTGCTCGTCCTAAAGCCTCAACTGCTGAACAAGTTAGAGCAGCTTAGATGGGCAGGGCCTTACGAAGTTGTTAACAAAATCTCAGACCTAGACTATGTTGTTAGAGTCGGTGAGAAGACAAAAGTCTTCCATGTAAACCGGATAATACTGTACCACCACAGGAATAATTCAGATACGTCCAAAACACATCCCGTGCTAGCGGCCGTATCAGGTGTTATCGAAGAAGAAGAAGAGGAGCCTGAGTGGGGCAATGATCCGCAACCGGGTGTCCCACCGGTTAGGATTAGAACGCCTGACGTGACAGAACCCACCGAACTAACCACAATTCAAATTAACGGAAAACTCTCCGAGTCGCAACGTACAGACCTTCATCGTCTGATCCATGCGTTCAAAGATGTTATTAGTAATATACCGGGTAGAACAAACTTAGGTGAACACAACATTGAGTTAAGTGACTTTAAACCCATTCGGATGAAACCCTATTCTATTCCCTACGCACGCAGAGAAATAATGAGAGCAGAAATTGAAGAAATTGGAAAGATCAGGGATTATAGAAAAGTCAAACTCAGACTATAGCGCCCCGGTAGTTTTGGTCAAAAAGAAAGATGGGTCTGCCCGATTTTGTGTTGACTACCGCAGGCTGAACGCCGTCACCATATATGACGCTGAGCCTATCCCAGACCAAGAGGAGCTATTTGCCAATTTGAATAGTGCTAAATATTTTACTAAATTAGACCTGACCAAAGGCTACTGGCAAATACCCCTCAACATAAAAGCAAGAAGCTTACAGCGTTCTCTACACCCTGGGGACTTTACAATTTTAATTATCTCCCTTTTGGTCTGTCTACCGCTCCTGCAAGCTTCGCCAGATTAACGCGTTTAGTTCTGAAAGGCTTAGAGAACGTAGTCTCATTCTTTGACGACATATGCATTTATAGTGACAGCTGGGGGGAACACGTTAAAAGCTTAGAGGCAGTATTTAGGAGATTAAGGGAAGCGGGATTAACTGTAAAACCGTCAAAAATAGAACTAGGATTTGAACAGGTAAGTTTCCTCGGTCATATAGTGGGAAGTGGAGTAATGGCACCTCAGAGAGAAGTAAAATAGATAAAATTCTAAACATTGCCATCCCAAGAACTAAGAGACAAGTGAGGCAACTTGTAGGCCTTATTAGCTATTACTCCAAATTTATCCCCAACTTCAGCAATCTTAAGGCGGTGCTGACTGACCTTTTGGCGGGGGATAAACCAGAGAGAGTTGCTTGGACAGAGGAGTGCAACAGGGCTCTTGGGCTGATACAGGAGTACTTAAACTCAGAGCCTGTCCTTGTCCTGCCCGATATTAACCAACCGTTCATACTCAGGACGGACGCCTCAGCACGCGGCATCGGCCCAGTGCTACTGCAGGCTCAAGAGGGGGTGCTGCGGCCCGTCAAATATGTCAGCAGGAACTTGCTACCGCGAGAGACGAGGTACTCAACAATTGAGAGGGAATGTTTGGTCATTATCTGGGCAGTGGGGAAGTTAGCACTGTACTTAAACAACGTACACTTTACACTCCAAACGGACCAACGAGCTTTGAAGTATTTAAACAACGTACACTTTACACTCCAAACGGACCAACGAGCTTTGAAGTATTTAAACAACGTACACTTTACACTCCAAACGGACCAGCGAGCTTTGAAGTATTTAAACAACGTATACTTTATACTCCAAACGGACCAAAGAGCTTTAAAGTATTTAAACAACGTACACTTTACACGCCAAACGGACCAACGAGCTTTGAAGTATTTAAACAACTGTAGTTACATCAACTCTAGATTAACTCGATGGTCTCTATTGTTACAAGAATTTAAGTTTACTATAGAGCATATACCAGGCAAAGAGAATATAGTAGCGGACATGCTATCAAGGGAGTAGAGAGAAAGAGCGGTAGATGGTGGATTTTAAAAGTGTGAGTGCTAGACTCGCTATGTATTGTCACTAATAGCAATATAAACAAAAAGAATGCAAGTACACTTGAAATTTTATAATTGTTCTAATTGGCTCCAAGGAAGTTTAATTTTGCGTGAATAAGTGAGTGCGTGAGCTATTGAACGTGGGTTGCAATATATATATATATATATATATATATATATATATATATATATATATATATATATATATATATATATATATAATTTTTTTTATTTTTACTTGTTTTCATCAAATGAGCTAATTGCTGTTGTAGATTCTGTTTTAAGCTTTGCTTGTTTTGTTTTGTTTTGCTTTTTTGTTTTTAAATTTAAAAATTTCTATATGCATTATATATTATGTATATTGTAATATAATATATGTATACACAGTTTAATTGTATGTGTATTTCATCTGCTGGGCAAAGGCAAATTTGCTATAGTAGTTTAGTATTTAGTTTTAGGCATTTGCTCTGGGTATGGGGGAGTATGTTAGGTCAGAATTCCACAAACACCTATTCACTAGATAATTACAGGGTACACAGTAGGGATGGACAGTAGGTGACACGTTCAAAGAGACTGACCTCTCTGACAGAAAAATAGTAGTCTTTATACTGACCAGTAGCTAGGGTTGTTAGCGCCAGGGAGGATAATTTGTTAGGTAACAAGTTCTGAGCTCATTGTCCCGTGGGAACAGCTAGGGGGTTAGAACAGGGGTATAATACAGGCAGGTTAGTTAGTCTCTCTCTCTCGCACAAGCGCTCACGACGTTAGCGGTTTGGGGAAGCCTAGCTCAGAAGAACAAGCATCCAGCGAATTAATAAACAGCATAAAACTAAGAAAGTCTCCTGTCCCGTTGATTATTTTACTGTAGCTGACTCGGGTAGAATCATTAAATACCCCTAGACAACGACGGCCTTATTGGCTAGTGCCCGAGCCAGTGTCAGCAACGTATTCGGCCGGCGACTAAGCAACCGGACAGCAACATCGTAGTCCGGTTTGCAACAGCACGTACCCTTTATACCCACATGTGGCATGTACCCTTTATACCCACATGTGGCATGTAGCCTTTATACCCACATGTGGCATGTACCCTTTTAACCCACATGTGGCATGTACCCTTTATACCCACATGTGGCATGTACCCTTTATATCCACATGTGGCGATGCTGGCTTTTCTAGTTTTAAGTACCGTTTGTTTCTACATATCTCGCAAGTGATGTTCTACATTTGATGTCGAGCATGACATGTTCATGGCGTGAACGAAAATTCAACCGCGAATTTTGAGACTAAATAAAAGCAAGCAATTCAACCATTGCATGATGTTGATTACAATTTTGTTTTTAATACGGCATTAGAAATCTAGTCTCAGTTGTTGTTTTAAAAACTTACTCAAATTTCCTTTTTTACTTTCTCGTATATACGAAGCATAGAGAGAGTCTGGTAATCGTGCAAAATAATAATCGAGATTATTGCAAATCTCGACGTTCTACAGTCCTTGGGTCGAAAAAACATAGTTTTGCAATCTTGTCCGTATGTCTGTGTGTGTATATGTGTGTGTGTGTAAACACGATAACTTGAGTACCGTTACAGCTAGGTTTATGAAATTTCATATATAAGTATTATATTAAAATTGTAAATCGTGAAAACTTTTAAGTGATTTCTGAAAACCGGAAGTGGAACTTACTCTACTTGAGTACTATTTCAGATAGATAAATAAAATTTCACACGTAAGTAAAAAATCTAATTCTCTGCCTTCTATCAAATTTTGAGTAATTTCTGTTGACCGGAAGTAGTAATTTTTGCTATTCCGTTTTATTTATAAAGTACTAATAATATTACGCACTATTATGCACATTTTATTTGACGTTCACTTGGTGTGCAATTTTTTTTTCTACGAGATTTTTCTTTTTTTTTAATTTTAAATAATTAAAATGAATTAAAATTCATGTCTATATCCCGATTTGCCATCCCCTGTTGATTCAAATAAGAATATTCGAGAAAGTTTAGGGGAGATCACTCCCGATTTATTTAAATTGTACAAGAATCGAGGGTTACTTAGTTTTTATGAAATGCGGTCCCCACTCAATATCCAATATATTATAGTTTAACAAAACTTAACCGTTATTTAAGCAGTTACTAATAAAAGAAACACACACTTCCCTCTTCTGTTGATTAGGAATATGGATTAAATTGATTAACCTCTAATCAATCACTATTTAAATTGTGAACAAACCACAGGTGACTAACCTCGACTGATTTGAACCAAAAATTGTTTCGCGCTTCCCTCAAAAAACCTGTGATGTAAGTCCATGAATGGTCGGCAAAAGAAATCTAAGCCGTTATTACCAAAGCGGGAGAGATAATAGCTTTCGCATTCCAATGTTTTATACTCATATGTTCGAAAAAGAATTTCCACTTTCCTTGGCAAAATGTTATCTGGTTAGAGAAAAAAAATTATATTTAATTTTTATATTTAAAATTTAAAGTTAATATTTAAAAAAAAACAACTGGAAAGCGAGACTTTGACAAATCTCTGCGTTTTTCACCTCGGTGATTCAGAAAAAAAAGCCTTAGTCTTACAGTTAGTCTGAATGTCTGTGTGTTTGTGTCTCATGGTATGCCTGTGAACACGATAGCTTGAATGTGTATGTACAGACTCTAAATCTAATCGCGGATCAGTGTTAACAATAATAGTATACATTTTAATGCACCGTAAATGGTTGGAACTTTGTGGAATTTAGACTTTTTTTTGGAAAATAGGGGGTCGGACTGGCTTTCTAACGTATTTTTTTCTGTTTTTTTTCTTTGCAGAACAAGCAAGCAGCAATTTTTTTAAAAGAATTTTTAACTAAGGGAGGAGAGTTTTAAATCTACTTTGATTACCGTCAAAAATGAATCTAGCCCACGAAAAGTGCGTCAGATACAACATGGGTCCAGATGTATAGCCATCATCCTTTCCGCTAACGTTTATAGTTGGGTCTAAGGACTCAAAGTAATCCACTGTTGAAAAATAGCAATTAATGTATACATGTAATAGTAACATTAGTATTACAAAGAAATGTGATGGGACTTTAAGACCATTGTTTTATATATAAATAATATTCTAGCTATTACGTCTAAGGCAATGTTCTTTACTATCATCATCTTTTCCCTTCTGAATATACAA